>NC_092108.1:4944461-5009461 GCF_045679555.1 Salvelinus alpinus
TAAGCTAGGTGGTAGTAGCTCCCTCTAAGCTAGGTGGTAGTAGCTCCCTCTAAGCTAGGTGGTAGTAGCTCCCTCTAAGCTAGGTGGTATTAGCTCCCTCTAAGCTAGGTGGTAGTAGCTCCCTCTAAGCTAGGTGGTATTAGCTCCCTCTAAGCTAGGTGGTATTAGCTCCCTCTAAGCTAGGTGGTATTAGCTCCCTCTAAGCTAGGTGGTATTAGCTCCCTCTAAGCTAGGTGGTATTAGCTCCCTCTAAGCTAGGTGGTATTAGCTCCCTCTAAACTAGGTGGTAGTAGCTCCCTCTAAACTAGGTGGTATTAGCTCCCTCTAAGCTAGGTGGTATTAGCTCCCTCTAAGCTAGGTGGTATTAGCTCCCTCTAAACTAGGTGGTAGTAGCTCCCTCTAAACTAGGTGGTATTAGCTCCCTCTAAACTAGGTGGTATTAGCTCCCTCTAAGCTAGGTGGTATTAGCTCCCTCTAAACTAGGTGGTATTAGCTCCCTCTAAGCTAGGTGGTAGTAGCTCCCTCTAAGCTAGGTGGTATTAGCTCCCTCTAAGCTAGGTGGTATTAGCTCCCTCTAAACTAGGTGGTAGTAGCTCCCTCTAAACTAGGTGGTATTAGCTCCCTCTAAGCTAGGTGGTATTAGCTCCCTCTAAGCTAGGTGGTATTAGCTCCCTCTAAGCTAGGTGGTATTAGCTCCCTCTAAGCTAGGTGGTATTAGCTCCCTCTAAACTAGGTGGTAGTAGCTCCCTCTAAACTAGGTGGTATTAGCTCCCTCTAAACTAGGTGGTAGTAGCTCCCTCTAAACTAGGTGGTATTAGCTCCCTCTAAACTAGGTGGTATTAGCTCCCTCTAAGCTAGGTGGTATTAGCTCCCTCCAAACTAGGTGGTATTAGCTCCCTCTAAGCTAGGTGGTAGTAGCTCCCTCTAAGCTAGGTGGTAGTAGCTCCCTCTAAGCTAGGTGGTATTAGCTCCCTCTAAGCTAGGTGGTATTAGCTCCCTCTAAGCTAGGTGGTATTAGCTCCCTCTAAGCTAGGTGGTATTAGCTCCGCTCCCTCTAAGCTAGGTGGTATTAGCTCCCTCTAAACTAGGTGGTAGTATCTCCCTCTAAACTAGGTGGTAGTATCTCCCTCTAAACTAGATGGTAGTAGCTCCCTATAAACTAGATGGTAGTAGCTCCCTCTAAGCTAGGTGGTAGTAGCTCCCTCTAAGCTAGGTGGTAGTAGCTCCCTATAAACTAGATGGTAGTAGCACCCACAAAAGGGCACAAAAGGACAGAAATAATACAAATGGTCTCAGACAATCCCGCAGGTGAAGAAGCCAGATGTGGAGGTCCTGGGCTTGCCGTGGTTACAAGTGGTCTGCGGTTGTGAGGCCGGTTGGACGTTCTGCAAAATTTCCAGAATGACGTTGAAGGAGGTTTATGTAAAATGAACATTAAATTATATTGCAACAGCATGCCAATTGCACAAGACATCTGTGGCATTGTGTTGTGATACAAAACTGCACATTTTACAGTGGCCTGTTATTGTCCCCAGCAAAAGGTGCACCTGTGTTATAATCATGCTGTTTAATCAGCTTCTTGATATGCCACACCTGTCAAATGGATGGATTACCTTGGCAAAGGAGAAATGCTCACTAACAGGGACTTAGAACAAAATTTGAGCAAAATACTATTTTTTTGCGTGTCTGGCAAATTTCTGGGATATTTTACTTAATCTCATGAAACCATAACTTTATATGTTGCATTCATGTTTTTTTTATCAGTATTTAGGGGGTGTTAACTGTCTCTGTTCCTGAATTACTCTGAATTGTGCTCCAGTGCATTCAGGTGAAATTAATATTAATACATGTAATTTTGGAAATTAAGATATTTGCTTTGTTGGTGTAAAATGTTAATATGGGGGGAGATATGATACTTGTTGCTCTGTTACAGTAAAATTTAAGTCCAGGTCTTTGTATGTTTACAAAAGGATATAATATGTTAATAATATGTTAACAATATGTTAATGCTCTAAATGGGCTTCCCAGAACCCAATTCCTATTCTCCTCCTCGACAAGGATTTAAAAGCATTGGATTGGTGAGGAAATATTCTCCAATACACATCGTTTAAAATCCTTGAGGGGGCGTGTGCCGTGAACGACTGCATGCTTCCGTGAGAAGAGAAAGAAAGCGAAAGGGAGGGGGAGGGGGAGGAGAATGAAAATTGGGCTCTGGATGTCACGAAACCCTCTGGACACACGGTTCTGGTTTGGGATAAATGAACACTGTAGTGTCTATGTCTCAAATGGCATCAGATTCAGGACGTACCCTAAATCTCCCTGAACTAATATTATCCACATTTACTGTAATTGAATCAGACACAAGAAAACAATTCCGTAACTGCTATAGAATGTATGTGTATTGACATAAATATACATCGTTACTGAGTTCTGGGCTACAGTTATAACTATTATCATATACTAAGTAACACACTCATGAAAATACATTTTTCCAACAAAGAAATCAGATCATGACAATCCCCACCAAAAAATCTATTCATCAAATGTTGGTTTATTTTCAAAGTGTAAGAGAACAACGTTATATGTGCATATATCATAATTGTGTGTTTCTAAATATTTTAATTGTGCAACTAGTCAAGCTACAGTATATACAGACGTGGTGTATCGATCGCTCTCTGGCGGTAGCTTGATAGGCTAGTGATACAGACGTGGTATCTCTCTCTCTCTGATGATAGGCTAGTGATACAGACATGGTATCTCTCTCTCTCTCTGATGATAGGCTAGTGATACAGACGTGGTATCTCTCTCTCTCTGATGATAGGCTAGTGATACAGACGTGGTATCTCTCTCTCTCTGATGATAGGCTAGTGATACAGACGTGGTATCTCTCTCTCTCTGATGATAGGCTAGTGATACAGACATGGTATCTCTCTCTCTCTCTGATGATAGGCTAGTGATACAGACGTGGTATCTCTCTCTCTCTGATGATAGGCTAGTGATACAGACGTGGTATCTCTCTCTCTCTGATGGTAGGCTAGTGATACAGACATGGTATCTCTCTCTCTCTGATGGTAGGCTAGTGATACAGACATGGTATCTCTCGCTCTCTGATGATAGGCTAGTGATACAGACATGGTATCTCTCTCTCTCTGATGGTAGGCTAGTGATACAGACGTGGTATCTCTCTCTCTGATGGTAGGCTAGTGATACAGACATGGTATCTCTCTCTCTCTGATGATAGGCTAGTGATACAGACGTGGTATCTCTCTCTCTCTGATGATAGGCTAGTGATACAGACGTGGTATCTCTCTCTCTCTGACGATAGCTTGATGATAGGCTAGTGATACAGACGTGGTATCTCTCTCTCTCTGACGATAGCTTGATGATAGGCTAGTGATACAGACGTGGTATCTCTCTCTCTCTGATGATAGGCTAGTGATACAGACGTGGTATCTCTCTCTCTCTGATGATAGGCTAGTGATACAGACGTGGTATCTCTCTCTCTGACGGTAGCTTGATGATAGGCTAGTGATACAGACGTGGTATCTCTCTCTCTCTGATGGTAGGCTAGTGATACAGACGTGGTATCTCTCTCTCTCTGATGATAGGCTAGTGATACAGACGTGGTATCTCTCTCTCTGATGATAGGCTAGTGATACAGACGTGGTATCTCTCTCTCTCTGACGGTAGCTTGATGATAGGCTAGTGATACTGTATAACAGTAAATCTGGTCGGACTCACGCTGCTTGGGCTGAACAGCCAATGAACAGCCCCCCTTCAGACTGCTTGTCAAAGGTTAAGGGTCAAATCCATTCCAATTCCGCAAGCAAACTGAAAATTCCAATAATTCCCAATTTTCCACCATTGTATTTTCCCCAAATGAGGATGGAAAAATTTGACTTGGAATATTGGTTTATTTCCAGAACCGACATGGTATTAACCCGTTACCCGGCTGTCTATCGAAGGCCCAAGACTTTGGTATAACCTGTATCAAAAGCAGAATGGTGACTCTTACAGTGTAATATCAACCAAACATTACAATAAAAACAACCATTTAAGATCCACACGTAAAAGGATATACACAACGCAACAAATTGTTATGCAGAGAATCAACATTTTTGTTGTTGTTGTCTTAAAATACAGTAAGGTTAAAAAAATAAAAATAAACACTTAAATGTTACTGATATTCAATAAAAGTTAAAGAAATAAAGTTATAATATTAAGAAGAAGAACCCCGTCTGTCTAAATAACAACAAATGTTTGTTTTTTTAATGTGAAAAATATACATCTAATGGTGGTCGTAGAGGAAGTAGTAGATAGTAGCCTAAACATGATTTTCTTTTTATACATGAAGTGGGGGGGGAAAATAAAAACCTAAATAAATTCAATAAAATTCAATAGGATCATATTTACTACATGTCCATTATGTCATTACAGTAATGGACACGGTATGATCCCACCATCTTCTCATTGTCTACGTGAAATTACACCTCAGTACATATCACAGGGCCTGTATTCATGGGTGTGTTTATGGATGTTTGTGTGTGTGTGCACATGTGTATTCATGAGTGTGTCTGTCACTATATACGCATGGTGTGTGTGTGTGTGTGTAACAGTCCGTCCTTACGAATGTGGCCCAGCCTCTAGCTTCCAGTCCCTCTGGCTCTGCGTGTCGGTGTCTCCCTGGATGCTGCCCGGGGTGGCGGCGGCGGCGGCGGCCGGGGACAGCGTTCTGCGCTGGCTGTGCATCGTGTTCCAGTGGCGCTTCAGGTCGGACGCTTTGATGAACGCCTTTTCACAGGAGCCGCAGTTGAAGGGCCTCTCCCCTCGGTGCTGCCGCTCGTGGTCTCGCAGGTGGGACTTGTGCTTGAAGGCCTTTTCACACATCTGGCATCCGAAGGGTCTCTCGTTGCTGTGGACCCTCTCGTGTCGCTTTAAGTCGGGCCCTCGTATGAACGCTTTGCCACAGACCAGGCAGCGGTGCGGTTTAAAGCCCGTGTGGATCTTCAGGTGCTCTTTGAGGTGGGCCTGGGTGGTAAAGGTTTTGGGGCACACCTCGCAAGCGAACGGACGGTGGGCCAGGTGGGACTTGTCTTTCTTGGGGCCGTCTCCGCCCGGTTTCATTCCCGGGTGGATGCCGTCAGAGCGGTGGCCGTACAGCAGGTAGTCAAGCTTCATATCGCTGGACGAGGAAGAGGAGGAGGTCCAGCCGTGGGCGCCGTGGGGGTCTTTAGACATGTTCCCGCCGAAGTGAGGAGGGACCCCGTGAGGGCCTCCAGAGCCCATGGCCTCCATCCCTCCATCGTAGAAGCTGTTCTTCCTCACCTCCTCCATGGCCAGCTCTTTGAGGATCGCGTCCTGGGCTCTCATACCGTCCCCTGGCGCCTGGTTCTCACGACTCAGCTTCATATTGGGCTCACGCTTCTGTGAACACAGGTTGTCGAGGAAGGCGATCCCCAGGACCTGTCCGGAGGACATCATGAGGTTGATGTCCTTTTTGCGGACGGCGAGCCTGGCGGTGTACATGTAATTGAGGACCTCCTCGAAGATGTCGGAACGGATGAAGTCGAGCTCCACGATGGAGTTGTCCACATCGTTCTGTTTTTTAAACAGCTTCTTGAAGTAGATGCTGCAGGCGGCCAGGACACAGCGGTGAGCTCTGAACTCAACGTTTTCCACCACAACCACAACGTCACAGTGATCCCCTTCCATCCTCTGTTGGTTCAACATCTTCAAGAAGCTTGTCTTGTGATCGTAGTCGATGTATTTCAGGAATTCACCCATGACTGCAGGTTTATTTAGGGGTATTTACCTGCAGGGGAAAAAAATGCTGTGTCCAATGGTAACTGAAAAAAAGTATCTGTTTTATAATAGTTGGGCAAGTTTTGGTAAATATAAAAAAAGGTTTTGAGTGTTAATTTAATTGGCGTGTCGAATATCAATAATAGCCGAGTGTTTCGAATTAATGTAGATTACAATTCGGTCTCGGTCAAATATATATATAATTGTCACACCAAAGCAAACTTGTGAAATGTGTTCGGTCGGCTGTTGCTTCGTATATATTTTTGTTCGTCAGTTCACATCAACAGTGAGAGTATCCGCAGCTGACCCGACGAGACAACAACAGAATGCAGTAACAATGCCAAATCAGTCAAGCAGCAATCGGATTGGGGAAAAAAAAACACGAACTGTCGAAAATAGCAGGTATCCACAATAAAATTCAATCCCAACGCCTGGATACAAAAATGCTTTGTATCCAGCGGTGAAAATAAACGGTCTTTCTGCGAGTAAAGGATTATAAAAACGCCCTTGCGTACCAGTTGTTTCTGCTACCACTGCTAACCGTCCGTTTCACATTTCAGTGAGCCCAGCCATTTTGCCCAGCAAGCCTCCATTAGAAGGTTTTCCTTAACTTTATCCACGTTAGAACACCAAACAGAACAGTTCATTTACACTGGTCGACGGGTCGATGAAATGTGTAAATATAAGATTGGTCCCCTTCGAGAAGAAGAAGACAAATTGTCGACCAAAAAATGTCTATACCAGAAACACGAATCCGGTCTGGTGTTGTCACGCAAGGCTGCAGTCGACGACGACGCAAACCCTGGTCTTTCTGCCTCTTCCTCCTCTTGTTGTGGCCGTCAGCGCTCAGAGGAAGTGACGCTAGTGTTTCTGCCCTCTGTAGGACTGGAGAGGAAATACAGGCAGGTTCTCTTACTGTACTCTAGCAATGTATGTAAATATGACCCTCATAAATCAATCCAAATTAGTCCCCTAACCCAAAAAACAAACAAAAAACTCCGGTAAACTTTCAAGTGCCTTCTGGTAAACTTGTTACTGTGTGGCTTGGGTTCTGAACTGCTCATACCCTACCCACCCCCATCTACATGACTCATTCCCAAATTGACTCATTCCCCCATCAACATGATTAATTCCCCAATCCACATTGGATTGTACCCCCCCCCCCATCTACATGCCCCCCCCATCTACATGACCCCCCCCATCTACATGACCCCCCCCAACTACATGACCCCCCCATCTACATTACCCCCCCACATCTACATGACCCCCCCACATCTACATGACCCCCCCCCCCCCCATCTACATGACCCCCATGTACATGACCCCCCACATCTACATGACCGCCCCATCTACATGACCCCCCACATCTACATGACCCCCCATCTACATGACCCCCCATCTACATGACCCCCCCCTCTACATGACCCCCCATTTACATGACCCTCCCATCTACATGACCCTCCCCATCTACATGACCCCCCCATCTACATGACCCCCCCCCCCCATCTACATTACCCCCCCACATCTACATGACCCCCCCCCATCTACATGACCCCCCCCATCTACATGACCCCCCCCATCTACATGACCCCCCCATCTACATGTCCCCCCCATCTACATGACCCCCCCATCTACATGACCCCCCCCCATCTACATGACCCCCCCCCATCTACATGACCCCCCCCCATCTACATGACCCCCCCATCTACATGACCCCCCCCATCTACATGACCCCCCCCATCTACATGACCCCCCCCCATCTACATGACCCCCCCATCTACATGACCCACCCCATCTACATGACCCCCCCCCCCATCTACATGACCACCCCATCTACATGACCCCCCCCATCTACATGACCCCCCCCCATCTACATGACCCCCCCATCTACATGACCCCCCCATCTACATGACCCCCCATCTACATGACCCCCCCATCTACATGACCCCCCCCATCTACATGACCCCCCCCCATCTACATGACCCCCCATCTACATGACCCCCCCATCTACATGACCCCCCCATCTACATGACCCCCCCCCCATCTACATGACCCCCCCATCTACATGACCCCCCCATCTACATGACCCCCCCACTACATGACCCCCATCTACATGACCCCCCCACCCCCATCTACATGACCCCCCCACATCTACATGACCCCCCCATCTACATGACCCCCCCATCTACATGACCCCCCCATCTACATGACCCCCCATCTACATGACCCCCCCACATCTACATGACCCCCGCCCCATCTACATGACCCCCCACATCTACATGACCCCCCCATCTACATGACCCCCCCATCTACATGACCCCCCCCCATCTACATGACCCCCCCATTTACATGACCCCTCCCATCTACATGACCCTCCCCATCTACATGACCCCCCCATCTACATGACCCCCCCCCCCCCGATCTACATGACCCCCCCATCTACATGACCCTCCCCATCTACATGACCCTCCCCATCTACATGACCCCCCCATCTACATGACCCCCCCCCATCTACATGACCCCCCCATCTACATGACCCCCCCCCATCTACATGACCCCCCCCCCATCTACATGACCCCCCCCATCTACATGACCCCCCCATCTACATGACCCCCCATCTACATGACCCCCCCCATCTACATGACCCCCCCCCATCTACATGACCCCCCCCCCCATCTACATGACCCCCCCCATCTACATGACCCCCCCATCTACATGACCCCCCCCCCATCTACATGACCCCCCCCCATCTACATGACCCCCCCATCTACATGACCCCCCCCCCCATCTACATGACCCCCCCATCTACATGACCCCCCCCATCTACATGACCCCCCCATCTACATGACCCCCCCATCTACATGACCCCCCCCCCATCTACATGACCCCCCCCCCATCTACATGACCCACCCCCCCATCTACATGACCCCCCCCATCTACATGACCCCCCCATCTACATGACCACCCCCAACTACATGACCCCCCCCATCTACATGACCCCCCCCCCCCCATCTACATGACCACCCCACCATCTACATGACCCCCCCCATCTACATGACCCCCCCCCATCTACATGACCCCCCCATCTACATGACCCCCCCCCACTCATCTACATGACCCCCCCCATCTACATGACCCCCCCATCTACATGACCCCCCCCCCCATCTACATGACCCCCCCCATCTACATGACCCCCCCATCTACATGACCCCCCCAATCTACATGACCCCCCCCCATCTACATGACCCCCCCCCCCATCTACATGACCCCCCCATCTACATGACCACCCCCCCATCTACATGACCCCCCCCATCTACATGACCCCCCCCCCCATCTACATGACCCCCACCCCAATCTACATGACCCCCCCCCATCTACATGACCCCCCCATCTACATGACCCCCCCATCTACATGACCCCCCCCCATCTACATGACCCCCCCATCTACATGCCCCCCCATCTACATGACCCCCCCCATCTACATGACCCCCCCATCTACATGACCCCCCCAATCTACATGACCCCCCCCCATCTACATGACCCCCCCCTCTACATGACCCCCCCCATTTACATGACCCCCCCCCCCCCCCATCTACATGACCCCCCCCCCCATCTACATGACCCCCCCCCCCATCTACATGACCACCCCCATCTACATGACCCCCCCATCTACATGCCCCCCATCTACATGACCCCCCCATCTACATGACCCCCCCATCTACATGACCCCCCCCATCTACATGACCCCCCCCTCTACATGACCCCCCCCATCTACATGACCCCCCCCCATCTACATGACCCCCCCCATCTACATGACCCCCCCCCATCTACATGACCCCCCCCCCCCATCTACATGACCCCCCCCTCTACATGACCCCCCCCCCATCTACATGTCCCCCCCTATCTACATGACCCCCCCCCCCCCCATCTACATGACCCCCCCCCCATCTACATGACCACCCCCATCTACATGACCCCCATTACATCCCCCCCATCTACATGACCCCCCCCATCTACATGACCCCCCCATCTACATGACCCCCCCATCTACATGACCCCCCCCATCTACATGACCCCCCCATCTACATGACCCCCCCCATCTACATGACCCCCCCCATCTACATGACCCCCCCCATCTACATGACCCCCCCCCCATCTACATGACCCCCCCCCCATCTACATGACCCCCCCCATCTACATGACCCCCCCCCCATCTACATGACCCCCCCTATCTACATGACCCCCCCCCCCCCATCTACATGACCACCCCCAATCTACATGACCCCCCCCATCTACATGTCCCCCCAATCTACATGACCCCCCCCCATCTACATGATCCCCCCATCTACATGACCCCCCCATCTACATGACCACCCCATCTACATGACCCCCCCATCTACATGACCACCCCATCTACATGACCCCCCCATCTACATGACCCCACCCCATCTACATGACCACCCCATCTACATGACCCCCCCATCTACATGACCCCCCCCATCTACATGACCACCCCATCTACATGACCACCCCAACTACATGACCCCCCCCATCTACATGACCCCCCCATCTACATGACCACCCCATCTACATGACCACCCCATCTACATGACCCCCCCATCTACATGACCACCCCAACTACATGACCCCCCCATCTACATGACCACCCCCATCTACATGACCACCCCATCTACATGACCACCCCATCTACATGACCCCCCCCATCTACATGACCACCCCAACTACATGACCCCCCCATCTACATGACCCCCCCATCTACATGACCCCCCCATCTACATGACCACCCCATCTACATGACCACCCCCCATCTACATGACCCCCCCATCTACATGACCCCCCCATCTACATGACCACCCCATCTACATGACCACCCCATCTACATGACCCCCCCATCTACATGACCCCCCCCATCTACATGACCACCCCCATCTACATGACCACCCCATCTACATGACCCCCCCCATCTACATGACCACCCCAATCTACATGACCCCCCCATCTACATGACCCCCCCCATCTACATGACCCCCCCCATCTACATGACCACCCCATCTACATGACCACCCCATCTACATGACCCCCCCATCTACATGACCCCCCCCATCTACATGACCACCCCATCTACATGACCCCCCCATCTACATGACCACCCCAACTACATGACCCCCCCCATCTACATGACCCCCCCATCTACATGACCCCCCCCATCTACATGACCCCCCCATCTACATGACCACCCCATCTACATGACCCCCCCATCTACATGACCCCCCCATCTACATGACCCCCCCCATCTACATGACCCCCCCCCATCTACATGACCACCCCCATCTACATGACCACCCCATCTACATGACCCCCCCCATCTACATGACCCCCCCATCTACATGACCACCCCCCATCTACATGACCCCCCCATCTACATGACCCCCCCATCTACATGACCACCCCCATCTACATGACCCCCCCATCTACATGACCACCCCATCTACATGACCCCCCCATCTACATGACCACCCCAACTACATGACCCCCCCCCCCCCCCCCCAACTACATTTAACTAGGCAAGTCAGTTAAGAAGAACTCTTATTTACAATGACGTCCTAGGAAACAGCGGGTTAACTGCCTTGTTCAGGGGGCAGAACGACAGATTTTTTACCTTGTCAGCTCGGGGGATTCTATCTAGCAACCTTTCGGTTACTAGTCCAACGTTCCAACCACTAGGCTACCTGCCGCCCTGGTATAGAATGAGCCAACAACATTGTTTGGGTATGAGTTAACAGAAAATGAACTTTTAAAAGTGAGATTTTCCCTGGACAGTTATTTTAACCATAGTGTGGGGGAAATCGAAAACTGACCTGAGATCAGTGTCTAGGGGGCATCTTCACGATTGATTGACAGATAGATCAGATTAACTACTTGGCTTTGTATGTGTCCCAAATATCAACCTTTCCCCTATATAGCATACTACTTTCAACCAGGGGCTATAGGGGGAACTACTTTCAACCAGGGACCATAGGGCTATAGGGGGTACTACTTTCAACCAGGGGCTATAGGGGGTACTACTTTCAACCAGGGGCTATAGGGGGTACTACTTTCAACCAGGGGCTATAGGGGGTACTACTTTCAACCAGGGACCATAGGGGGAACTACTTTCAACCAGGGACCATAGGGCTATAGGGGGTACTACTTTCAACCAGGGACCATAGGGCTATAGGGGGTACTACTTTCAACCAGGAACCATAGGGCTCTAGGGGGTACTGACCAGGACCCATAGGGCTATAGGGGGTACTATTATTGACCAGGACCCATGTCTCAAATATAGTCTGGGTGCTAGACTGGCACGCATACCATCTCAAATATAGCCTGGGTGCTAGACTGGTACTTTGGCTGTCTCAAATATAGCCTGGTTGCTAGACTGTTTGTGCTATCATACCAACTCAATTTTTGTCATGCCAAACAATTGGTGATAAGGAGTTGGCAAGAGCACAAAGAAACTGGCACGCAGGCTGTCTCAAATATAGCCTAGGTGCTAGACTGGCACGCACACTGTCTCAAATATAGCCCGGGTGCTAGACTGGCACACAGGCTGTCTCAAATATGCTGAATCAAATTATTCAAATCAATTATTCAAATCAATTATTCAAATCAATTATTCAAATCAATTATTCAAATCAATTATTCAAATATTCGGAATCAAATGATTCAAATCTATAATTTAAATGATTCAAATCAATGATTCAAATCAATTATTCAAATAGTTGAATAATTTGATCCATGGAAGATGGGAAAATATGGACAAATGATCATTAACAAAAAAACGAATAAAATAATTTGTAACTGAATATAGAAGATATAGTCTGCATTTGTTTGTGTTTTTTTTGTTGCCTAGGAAAGCACATGTACAGTACTTGGCCATGTTGAACTAATATATTTATATTTTTAACTGTAAATCTCTGAGGTGTGATGGAGTGGAGAAGATGTTATTTGCTAGGTTACTATAACGTTGTGCGCTCTAATATGTCACAAACAGCCGACAGCAGTTTACCCGTTTGGAGTGATGGTTTTTTTATTCCATAAATAAAAAATAAACAATGCTGCTACAATAATTACTGTTAAATTATCATTTTAAAACTCATCCAAAATCGGTAATAAGGCTGTGAATTAATCAATCGTTTTGGCCTATTGTAGAGTTTAGTGTGGAGGTGGGTGGAGAAATTAACCTGTTTGTTTATAATCTGACAGTTTGGGATTAGTAATCTGATATCATTGTTCATAATCTGACAGTTTGGGATTAGTAATCTGATATCATTGTTTATAATCTGACAGTTTGGGATTAGTAATCTGATATCATTGTTCATAATCTGACAGTTTGGGATTAGTAATCTGATATCATTGTTCATAATCTGACAGTTTGGGATTAGTAATCTGATATCATTGTTTATAATCTGACAGTTTGAAAGTATTAATCAAATCAAGTTTATTTTATATAGCCCTTCGTACATCAGCTAATATCTCGAAGTGCTGTACAGACACCCAGCCTAAAACCCCAAACAGCAAGCAATGCAGGTGTAGAAGCTCTCTCGGAGGACCTGAGCCCTAGGACCATGCGTCAGGACTACCGGGCATGATGACTCCTTGCTGTCCCCAGTCCACCTGGCCTTGCTGCTGTTCCAGTTTCAACTGTTCTGCCTGCGGCTATGGAACCCTGACCTGTCCACCGGACGTGCTACCTGTCCCAGACCTGCTGTTTTCAACTCTCTAGAGACCGCAGGAGCGGTAGAGATACTCTTAATGATCGGCTATGAAAAGCCAACTGACATTTACTCCTGATTATTATTTGACCATGCTGGTCATTTATGAACATTTGAACATCTTGGCCATGTTCTGTTATAATCCCCACCCGATAATCTGATATCATTGTTTTTTATCTGACAGTTTGGGATTAGTAATCTGATATCATTGTTTATAATCTGACAGTTTGGGATTAGTAATCTGATATCATTGTTTATAATCTGACAGTTTGGGATTAGTAATCTGATATCATTGATTATTATCTGACAGTTTGGGATTAGTAATCTGATATTGTTTTTTATCTGACAGTTTGGGATTAGTAATCTGATATAATTATTGTTCATAATAATGCTAAACTGCTTAGTTTTGCTCATGCAATATTCACGTTGATAATCACGGATGAGACTGATGATAGGAATGTTAAACTCTATGATTATACTTTTTCCCCCTCGCATTGACATCAATGGATAATTTAGACAAAGTCCAAGTTAAGCAACATGGATCGGAGCCCATAGAATAGCAAAGCATAGAATAACAATCTATTATGCCATCATTGACTTCAATGGGGGAGACCCGTTCTATAGATGATATTTCTACGGAGCAGAGTCTGTCTGTAGAACAATAGGCTGCCTCTATAGTCTCTACTGTAGTTCTAACAGGCCCAGCAAGCAGCACAGTAATGTAACGAAGTCCCATCATGACGCTGGAGGTTGGAGGGCGAGTCCTTATATCAGGGGGATATAGAACTGTCCTTACTCCTAAAAACAGGGACAGAGAGAACAGAGTGTTGGTTAGTACATTGGCTAGTACATTCACTCGCAGCATAGGAAACGGCACATTATTGGAGGCAGATTAGGTGAGCCTGAGGCCTTGGCAGTGCCACGCTGATGCTTTCTCTCTGTAAATTACCGTGCAAACATAACACAGGGCAGGATACTGGTACTGGGAAGAGGTAAGGGCCAGTTTACCGGACATACATTAATCCTGGAGTAAAGCAAGCATCTCTCTCTCTGAAAGTACATTTGGGTCCAGTACTAGACTTAATCTGTGTCCAAAAAACTGACCCTCAATGTTTTGGAAATGTTAATGATGCTGACTAACAGACAGTAACAGCACGGGAAGCTCGCATGGCACGGCAGCACACACAGGGCTGATCTCACAGAGCTGAGGGCAAGGCCATGGAGATCGGAAAGAGGTCAACACCATGGCGATCGTAGAGGTCAACACCATGGCGATCGTAAAGAGGTCAACACCATGGAGATCGTAAAGAGGTCAACACCATGGAGATCGTAAAGAGGTCAACACCATGGAGATCGGAAAGAGGTCAACACCATGGAGATCGGAAAGAGGTCAACACCATGGAGATCGGAAAGAGGTCAACACCATGGAGATCATGTCTACTGAAAAGATGTTGAAATGAAAGGAACAAACCAACGTCATGCCTGTCAACCAACCAGAATTCATCAAAGGAAAAAACTACAGAACGTCAGAATACTGAAATAACACGGTCAGTAGGGTTCAACTACAGAACGTCAGAATACTGAAACACGACACGGTCAGTAGGACTTAACTACAGAACGTCAGAACGTCAGAACACTGAAATAACACGGTCAGTAGGGTTCAACTACAGAACGTCAGAATACTGAAACACAACACGGTCAGTAGGATTCAACTACAGAACGTCAGAACGTCAGAACACTGAAACACGACACGGTCAGTAGGACTCAACTACAGAACGTCAGAACACTGAAACACGACACGGTCAGTAGGACTCAACTACAGAACGTCAGAATACTGAAACACGACACGGTCAGTAGGACTCAACTACAGAACGTCAGAATACTGAAACACGACACGGTCAGTAGGACTCAACTACAGAACGTCAGAACACTGAAACACGACACGGTCAGTAGGACTCAACTACAGAACGTCAGAACACTGAAACACGACACGGTCAGTAGGACTCAACGTCAGAACGTCAGAATACTGAAACACGACACGGTCAGTAGGATTCAACTACAGAACGTCAGAACGTCAGAATACTGAAACACGACACGGTCAGTAGGACTCAACTACAGAACGTCAGAATACTGAAACACAACACGGTCAGTAGGACTCAACTACAGAACGTCAGAATACTGAAACACAACACGGTCAGTAGGACTCAACTACAGAACGTCAGAATACTGAAACACGACACGGTCAGTAGGACTCAACTACAGAACGTCAGAATACTGAAACACGACACGGTCAGTAGGATTCAACTACAGAACGTCAGAACATCAGAATACTGAAACACGACACGGTCAGTAGGATTCAAATACAGTGAGTTTTACTCTCTTTGTGACGACAACACTTCCTCTTGAGAGGTCAGTAAATCACTTTGGCCTGAATGCCAAGTGTCTGGAGGAAACCTGGCACCATCCCTACAGTGAAGCATGGAGGTGGAAGCATCATGTTGAGCTGATGTTTTTCAGCGGCTGGGACTGGGAGACTAGTGAGGATCGAGGCAAAGATGAACAGAGCAAAGTACAGAGAGATCCTTGATGAAAACCTGCTCCAGAGCGCTCAGGACCTCAGACTGGGGCGAAGATCCACCTTCCAACAGGACAGCGACCCTAAGCACACAGTATCGATAACGCAGGGCTGGCTTCGGGACAAGTCTCTGAATGTCCTTGAGTGGCCCAGCCAGAGCCCAGACTTGAACCCGATCGAACATCTCTGGAGAGATGGAGAGAGAAACTCCCCAAATACAGGTGTGCCAAGCTTGTAGCGTCACACCCAAGAAGACTCGAGGCTGTAATCGCTGCCAAAGGCGCTTCAACAAAGTACTGACTAAAAGGGTCTGAATACTTATTTAATTGTGATATTTCAGTTATTTATTTGTAATACATTTGCTAAAAATGGGGTATTGTGTGTAGATTGATGAGGAAAAACGGTATGTCTGTTGTCACTATTAGAAAGATAAAGAGAGAGAGGTTAAGGGATTGGGAAGTTAACATAGGCTGTGAGAGAGAGAGGGAGATAGACAGAGAGAGAGACAGAGATAGAGAGACAGAGAGAGACAGGGAGAGACAGAGAGAGACAGAGAGAGAGAGAGACAGAGAGAGACACAGAGAAAGAGACAGAGACCTGATCAGGGTCAATATCTCCTGCTTCTCTGGTGATGACAATCCTCTTCTCTATCCTGGTTTCAGAGATCCCTCCATTCATTGTCTGGTAGCGAAAAGAGTGAGTAAGGAATATAAATTATATTGTTATTTATTCTAGGAAGTCTGACAGCAGATTTGACAGATGGGTTAGTATTATAGGTGAGGTACTAGACATATGGGTTAGTATTATAGGTGTGGTACCGGACAGATGGGTTAGTATTATAGGTGTGGTACCAGACAGATGGGTTAGTATTATAGGTGTGGTACCAGACAGATGGGTTAGTATTATAGGTGTGGTACTAGACAGATGGGTTAGGGTTAGTATTATAGGTGAGGTACTAGACAGATGGGTTAGTGTTATAGATGTGGTACTAGACAGATGGGTTAGTATTATAGGTGAGGTACTAGACAGATGGGTTAGTATTATAGGTGAGGTACTAGACAGATGGGTTAGTATTATAGGTGTGGTACTAGACAGATGGGTTAGTATTATAGGTGAGGTACTAGACAGATGGGTTAGTATTATAGGTGTGGTACTAGTCAGATGGGTTAGTATTATAGGTGAGGTACTGGACAGATGGGTTAGTATTATAGGTGTGGTACTAGACAGATGGGTTAGTATTATAGGTGTGGTACTAGACAGATGGGTTAGTATTATAGGTGAGGTACTAGACAGATGGGTTAGTATTATAGGTGAGGTACTAGACAGATGGGTTAGTATTATAGGTGTGGTACTAGACAGATGGGTTAGTATTATAGGTGAGGTACTAGACAGATGGGTTAGTATTATAGGTGAGGTACTAGACAGATGGGTTAGTATTATAGGTGTGGTACTAGACAGATGGGTTAGTATTATAGGTGTGGTACTAGACAGATGGGTTAGTATTATAGGTGTGGTACTAGACAGATGGGTTAGGGTTATAGGTGTGGTACTAGACAGATGGGTTAGTATTATAGGTGTGGTACTAGACAGATGGGTTAGTATTATAGGTGTGGTACTAGACAGATGGGTTAGTATTATAGGTGTGGTACTAGACAGATGGGTTAGTATTATAGGTGTGGTACTGGACAGATGGGTTAGTATTATAGGTGTGGTACTAGACAGATGGGTTAGTATTATAGGTGAGGTACTGGACAGATGGGTTAGTATTATAGGTGTGGTACTAGACAGATGGGTTAGTATTATAGGTGTGGTACTAGACAGATGGGTTAGTATTATAGGTGTGGTACTAGACAGATGGGTTAGTATTATAGGTGTGGTACTAGACAGATGGGTTAGTATTATAGGTGTGGTACTAGACAGATGGGTTAGTATTATAGGTGTGGTACTGGACAGATGGGTTAGTATTATAGGTGAGGTACTAGACAGATGGGTTAGTATTATAGGTGTGGTACTAGACAGATGGGTTAGTATTATAGGTGTGGTACTAGACAGATGGGTTAGTATTATAGGTGTGGTACTAGACAGATGGGTTAGTATTATAGGTGTGGTACTAGACAGATGGGTTAGTATTATAGGTGTGGTACTAGACAGATGGGTTAGTATTATAGGTGTGGTACTAGACAGATGGGTTAGTATTATAGGTGTGGTACTAGACAGATGGGTTAATATTATAGGTGTGGTACTAGACAGATGGGTTAGTATTATAGGTGTGGTACTAGACAGATGGGTTAGTATTATAGGTGTGGTACTAGACAGATGGGTTAGTATTATAGGTGTGGTACTAGACAGATGGGTTAGTATTATAGGTGTGGTACTAGACAGATGGGTTAGTATTATAGGTGTGGTACTGGACAGATCGGTTAGTATTATAGGTGTGGTACTAGACAGATGGGTTAGTATTATAGGTGAGGTACTGGACAGATCGGTTAGTATTATAGGTGTGGTACTGGACAGATGGGTTAGTATTATAGGTGAGGTACTAGACAGATGGGTTAGTATTATAGGTGTGGTACTAGACAGATGGGTTAGTATTATAGGTGTGGTACTAGACAGATGGGTTAGTATTATAGGTGAGGTACTAGACAGATGGGTTAGTATTATAGGTGTGGTACTAGACAGATGGGTTAGTATTATAGGTGTGGTACTAGACAGATGGGTTAGTATTATAGGTGTGGTACTAGACAGATGGGTTAGTATTATAGGTGAGGTACTAGACAGATGGGTTAGTATTATAGGTGTGGTACTAGACAGATGGGTTAGTATTATAGGTGTGGTACTAGACAGATGGGTTAGTATTATAGGTGTGGTACAAGACAGATGGGTTAGTATTATAGGTGTGGTACTAGACAGATGGGTTAGTATTATAGGTGTGGTACTAGACAGATGGGTTAGTATTATAGGTGTGGTACTAGACAGATGGGTTAGTAGAATGTTATCAGGTGAGGTACTAGACAGATGGGTTAGTATTATAGGTGAGGTACTAGACAGTATGGGTTAGTATTATAGGTGTGGTACTAGACAGATGGGTTAGTATTATAGGTGTGGTACTAGACAGATGGGTTAGTATTATAGGTGTGGTACTAGACAGATGGGTTAGTATTATAGGTGTGGTACTAGACAGATGGGTTAGTATTATAGGCGAGGTACTAGACAGATGGGTTAGTATTATAGGCGAGGTACTAGACAGATGGGTTAGTATTATAGGTGTGGTACTAGACAGATGGGTTAGTATTATAGGTGAGGTACTGGACAGATGGGTTAGGGTTAGTATTATAGGTGAGGTACTAGACAGATGGGTTAGTATTATAGGTGTGGTACTAGACAGATGGGTTAGTATTATAGGCGAGGTACTAGACAGATGGGTTAGTATTATAGGCGAGGTACTAGACAGATGGGTTAGTATTATAGGCGAGGTACTAGACAGATGGGTTAGTATTATAGGTGTGGTACTAGACAGATGGGTTAGTATTATAGGTGAGGTACTGGACAGATGGGTTAGTATTATAGGTGTGGTACTAGACAGATGGGTTAGTATTATAGGTGTGGTACTAGACAGATGGGTTAGTATTATAGGTGTGGTACTAGACAGATGGGTTAGTATTATAGGTGAGGTACTAGACAGATGGGTTAGTATTATAGGTGAGGTACTAGACAGATGGGTTAGTATTATAGGTGTGGTACTAGACAGATGGGTTAGTATTATAGGTGTGGTACTAGACAGATGGGTTAGTATTATAGGTGAGGTACTAGACAGATGGGTTAGTATTATAGGTGAAGTACTAGACAGATGGGTTAGTATTATAGGTGTGGTACTAGACAGATGGGTTAGTATTATAGGTGAGGTACTGGACAGATGGGTTAGGGTTAGTATTATAGGTGAGGTACTAGACAGATGGGTTAGTATTATAGGTGTGGTACTAGACAGATGGGTTAGTATTATAGGTGTGGTACTAGACAGATGGGTTAGTATTATAGGTGAGGTACTAGACAGATGGGTTAGTATTATAGGTGAGGTACTGGACAGATGGGTCAGTATTATAGGTGTGGTACTAGACAGATGGGTCAGTATTATAGGTGAGGTACTAGACAGATGGGTCAGTATTATAGGTGAGGTACTAGACAGATGGGTCAGTATTATAGGTGTGGTACTAGACAGATGGGTTAGTATTATAGGTGTGGTACTGGACAGATGGGTTAGTATTATAGGTGTGGTACTGGACAGATGGGTTAGTATTATAGGTGTGGTACTAGACAGATGGGTTAGTATTATAGGTGTGGTACTGGACAGATGGGTTAGTATTATAGGTGTGGTACTAGACAGATGGGTTAGTATTATAGGTGTGGTACTAGACAGATGGGTTAGTATTATAGGTGAGGTACTAGACAGATGGGTTAGTATTATAGGTGAGGTACTAGACAGATGGGTTAGTATTATAGGTGAGGTACTAGACAGATGGGTTAGTATTATAGGTGAGGTACTAGACAGATGGGTTAGTATTATAGGTGAGGTACTAGACAGATGGGTTAGTATTATAGGTGAGGTACTAGACAGATGGGTTAGTATTATAGGTGAGGTACTAGACAGATGGGTTAGTATTATAGGTGAGGTACTAGACAGATGGGTTAGTATTATAGGTGAGGTACTAGACAGATGGGTTAGTATTATAGGTGAGGTACTAGACAGATGGGTTAGTATTATAGGTGAGGAACTAGACAGATGGGTTAGTATTATAGGTGTGGTACTAGACAGATGGGTTAGTATTATAGGTGTGGTACTAGACAGATGGGTTAGTATTGTAGGTGTGGTACTAGACAGATGGGTTAGTATTATAGGTGTGGTACTAGACAGATGGGTTAGTATTATAGGTGTGGTACTAGACAGATGGGTTAGTATTATAGGTGTGGTACTAGACAGATGGGTTAGTATTATAGGTGTGGTACTGGACAGATCGGTTAGTATTATAGGTGTGGTACTAGACAGATGGGTTAGTATTATAGGTGAGGTACTGGACAGATCGGTTAGTATTATAGGTGTGGTAATGGACAGATGGGTTAGTATTATAGGTGAGGTACTAGACAGATGGGTTAGTATTATAGGTGTGGTACTAGACAGATGGGTTAGTATTATAGGTGTGGTACTAGACAGATGGGTTAGTATTATAGGTGAGGTACTAGACAGATGGGTTAGTATTATAGGTGTGGTACTAGACAGATGGGTTAGTATTATAGGTGTGGTACTAGACAGATGGGTTAGTATTATAGGTGTGGTACTAGACAGATGGGTTAGTATTATAGGTGAGGTACTAGACAGATGGGTTAGTATTATAGGTGTGGTACTAGACAGATGGGTTAGTATTATAGGTGTGGTACTAGACAGATGGGTTAGTATTATAGGTGTGGTACTAGACAGATGGGTTAGTATTATAGGTGTGGTACTAGACAGATGGGTTAGTATTATAGGTGTGGTACTAGACAGATGGGTTAGTATTATAGGTGTGGTACTAGACAGATGGGTTAGTATTATAGGTGAGGTACTAGACAGATGGGTTAGTATTATAGGTGTGGTACTAGACAGATGGGTTAGTATTATAGGTGTGGTACTAGACAGATGGGTTAGTATTATAGGTGTGGTACTAGACAGATGGGTTAGTATTATAGGTGTGGTACTAGACAGATGGGTTAGTATTATAGGCGAGGTACTAGACAGATGGGTTAGTATTATAGGCGAGGTACTAGACAGATGGGTTAGTATTATAGGTGTGGTACTAGACAGATGGGTTAGTATTATAGGTGAGGTACTGGACAGATGGGTTAGGGTTAGTATTATAGGTGAGGTACTAGACAGATGGGTTAGTATTATAGGTGTGGTACTAGACAGATGGGTTAGTATTATAGGCGAGGTACTAGACAGATGGGTTAGTATTATAGGCGAGGTACTAGACAGATGGGTTAGTATTATAGGCGAGGTACTAGACAGATGGGTTAGTATTATAGGTGTGGTACTAGACAGATGGGTTAGTATTATAGGTGAGGTACTGGACAGATGGGTTAGTATTATAGGTGTGGTACTAGACAGATGGGTTAGTATTATAGGTGTGGTACTAGACAGATGGGTTAGTATTATAGGCGAGGTACTAGACAGATGGGTTAGTATTATAGGCGAGGTACTAGACAGATGGGTTAGTATTATAGGTGTGGTACTAGACAGATGGGTTAGTATTATAGGTGAGGTACTGGACAGATGGGTTAGTATTATAGGTGTGGTACTAGACAGATGGGTTAGTATTATAGGTGTGGTACTAGACAGATGGGTTAGTATTATAGGTGAGGTACTAGACAGATGGGTTAGTATTATAGGTGTGGTACTAGACAGATGGGTTAGTATTATAGGTGAAGTACTAGACAGATGGGTTAGTATTATAGGTGTGGTACTAGACAGATGGGTTAGTATTATAGGTGAGGTACTGGACAGATGGGTTAGGGTTAGTATTATAGGTGAGGTACTAGACAGATGGGTTAGTATTATAGGTGTGGTACTAGACAGATGGGTTAGTATTATAGGTGTGGTACTAGACAGATGGGTTATTATTATAGGTGAGGTACTAGACAGATGGGTTAGTATTATAGGTGAGGTACTGGACAGATGGGTCAGTATTATAGGTGTGGTACTAGACAGATGGGTCAGTATTATAGGTGAGGTACTAGACAGATGGGTCAGTATTATAGGTGAGGTACTAGACAGATGGGTCAGTATTATAGGTGTGGTACTAGACAGATGGGTTAGTATTATAGGTGTGGTACTGGACAGATGGGTTAGTATTATAGGTGTGGTACTGGACAGATGGGTTAGTATTATAGGTGTGGTACTAGACAGATGGGTTAGTATTATAGGTGTGGTACTGGACAGATGGGTTAGTATTATAGGTGTGGTACTAGACAGATGGGTTAGTATTATAGGTGTGGTACTAGACAGATGGGTTAGTATTATAGGTGAGGTACTAGACAGATGGGTTAGTATTATAGGTGAGGTACTAGACAGATGGGTTAGTATTATAGGTGAGGTACTAGACAGATGGGTTAGTATTATAGGTGAGGTACTAGACAGATGGGTTAGTATTATAGGTGAGGTACTAGACAGATGGGTTAGTATTATAGGTGAGGTACTAGACAGATGGGTTAGTATTATAGGTGAGGTACTAGACAGATGGGTTAGTATTATAGGTGAGGTACTAGACAGATGGGTTAGTATTATAGGTGAGGTACTAGACAGATGGGTTAGTATTATAGGTGAGGTACTAGACAGATGGGTTAGTATTATAGGTGAGGAACTAGACAGATGGGTTAGTATTATAGGTGAGGTACTAGACAGATGGGTTAGTATTATAGGTGAGGTACTAGACAGATGGGTTAGTATTATAGGTGTGGTACTAGACAGATGGGTTAGTATTATAGGTGAGGTACTAGACAGATGGGTTAGTATTATAGGCGAGGTACTAGACAGATGGGTTAGTATTATAGGTGTGGTACTAGACAGATGGGTTAGTATTATAGGTGTGGTACTAGACAGATGGGTTAGTATTATAGGTGTGGTACTAGACAGATGGGTTAGTATTATAGGTGTGGTACTAGACAGATGGGTTAGTATTATAGGTGTGGTACTAGACAGATGGGTTAGTATTATAGGTGTGGTACTAGACAGATGGGTTAGTATTATAGGTGTGGTACTAGACAGATGGGTTAGTATTATAGGTGTGGTACTAGACAGATGGGTTAGTATTATAGGTGTGGTACTAGACAGATGGGTTAGTATTATAGGTGAGGTACTAGACAGATGGGTTAGTATTATAGGTGAGGTACTAGACAGATGGGTTAGTATTATAGGTGAGGTACTAGACAGATGGGTTAGTATTATAGGTGTGGTACTAGACAGATGGGTTAGTATTATAGGTGTGGTACTAGACAGATGGGTTAGTATTATAGGTGTGGTACTGGACAGATGGGTTAGTATTATAGGTGAGGTACTGGACAGATGGGTTAGGGTTAGTATTATAGGTGTGGTACTAGACAGATGGGTTAGTATTATAGGTGTGGTACTAGACAGATGGGTTAGTATTATAGGTGTGGTACTAGACAGATGGGTTAGTATTATAGGTGTGGTACTAGACAGATGGGTTAGTATTATAGGTGTGGTACTAGACAGATGGGTTAGTATTATAGGTGTGGTACTGGACAGATGGGTTAGTATTATAGGTGTGGTACTAGACAGATGGGTTAGTATTATAGGTGAGGTACTAGACAGATGGGTTAGTATTATAGGTGAGGTACTAGACAGATGGGTTAGTATTATAGGTGAGGTACTAGACAGATGGGTTAGTATTATAGGTGAGGTACTAGACAGATGGGTTAGTATTATAGGTGAGGTACTAGACAGATGGGTTAGTATTATAGGTGAGGTACTAGACAGATGGGTTAGTATTATAGGTGAGGTACTAGACAGATGGGTTAGTATTATAGGTGTGGTACTGGACAGATGGGTTAGTATTATAGGTGAGGTACTAGACAGATGGGTTAGTATTATAGGTGAGGTACTAGACAGATGGGTTAGAATTATAGGTGAGGTACTAGACAGATGGGTTAGTATTATAGGTGAGGTACTAGACAGATGGGTTAGTATTATAGGCGAGGTACTAGACAGATGGGTTAGTATTATAGGCGAGGTACTAGACAGATGGGTTAGTATTATAGGTGAGGTACTAGACAGATGGGTTAGTATTATAGGTGTGGTACTAGACAGATGGGTTAGTATTATAGGTGAGGTACTAGACAGATGGGTTAGTATTATAGGTGTGGTACTAGACAGATGGGTTAGTATTATAGGTGAGGTACTAGACAGATGGGTTAGTATTATAGGTGTGGTACTAGACAGATGGGTTAGTATTATAGGTGAGGTACTAGACAGATGGGTTAGTATTATAGGTGTGGTACTGGACAGATGGGTTAGTATTATAGGTGAGGTACTAGACAGATGGGTTAGTATTATAGGTGAGGTACTAGACAGATGGGTTAGTATTATAGGTGAGGTACTAGACAGATGGGTTAGTATTATAGGTGAGGTACTAGACAGATGGGTTAGTATTATAGGTGAGGTACTAGACAGATGGGTTAGTATTATAGGTGTGGTACTAGACAGATGGGTTAGTATTATAGGTGTGGTACTGGACAGATGGGTTAGTATTATAGGTGAGGTACTGGACAGATGGGTTAGGGTTAGTATTATAGGTGTGGTACTAGACAGATGGGTTAGTATTATAGGTGTGGTACTAGACAAATGGGTTAGTATTATAGGTGTGGTACTAGACAGATGGGTTAGTATTATAGGTGTGGTACTAGACAGATGGGTTAGTATTATAGGTGTGGTACTGGACAGATGGGTTAGTATTATAGGTGAGGTACTAGACAGATGGGTTAGGGTTAGTATTATAGGTGAGGTACTAGACAGATGGGTTAGTATTATAGGTGAGGTACTAGACAGATGGGTTAGTATTATAGGTGTGGTACTAGACAGATGGGTTAGTATTATAGGTGAGGTACTAGACAGATGGGTTAGGGTTAGTATTATAGGAGAGGTACTAGACAGATGGGTTAGTATTATAGTTGAGGTACTAGACAGATGGGTTAGTATTATAGGTGTGGTACTAGACAGATGGGTTAGTATTATAGGTGTGGTACTAGACAGATGGGTTAGTATTATAGGTGTGGTACTGGACAGATGGGTTAGTATTATAGGAGAGGTACTAGACAGATGGGTTAGTATTATAGGTGAGGTACTAGACAGATGGGTTAGTATTATAGGTGTGGTACTAGACAGATGGGTTAGTATTATAGGTGTGGTACTGGACAGATGGGTTAGTATTATAGGTGTGGTACTAGACAGATGGGTTAGTATTATAGGTGTGGTACTAGACAGATGGGTTAGTATTATAGGTGTGGTACTGGACAGATGGGTTAGTATTATAGGTGTGGTACTAGACAGATGGGTTAGGGTTAGTATTTTTTTATTCTAAAAAGGAGAGAAGAATTCTAGCGAGGTCAAAATTGTCAGCTAATGAAATGACCCCTGACCTTAGTGATGTGTGTGGTTGTCGTGGTGCCGGGGGTTTCCGAGGCGATAGTCTGAGCGCTCGTCAGAACACCTGGGATAGCGTCACCGTTGGTGTCACCCTGTCAGAAGTCACGTGACTCAAATTAGTTTTTATTAGGCACCCAACAGAAGTGAATGGAAAGACTACCTGAACCAAGAAGAAACTCATTGTTGTTTGCTTTTTCTCTTCTTCTGCCCAAATGAACGCACCTCTGAAGACTCGTAGGTTTTCGTCTCCGTGTGGACTACAGGATCCTCCTCGGTGGTCGATTCCTCTGCTGGCACAGCCTCGGGTTTCTGAGAAGAAATAAATAAAAACTGCATGGCAAAACTTCACCATTAATAGATAACAGTTTAATCCTGAGCTTTTATCCAAAGCATTTTGAATATGTTATTTAGGAACTCGTATTAACTGTAAAATAATTACAACAGCTTTGTTCTGGATTTTTTTTTTTTAAAGCCCTAAGTGAACACAAACAAACATCAAAATATACAATGAAATAGGACAAATACATGTCACATGCTAGAATGGAAAACCCAAGAATCACAATTACATTTACAGACCGTATTGAGAGAAAGACAATTAAATAATACAATCTATCAGAAATTGACATACACTGCATTCGGAAAGTATTCAGACCCCGTCACTTTGTCCATATTTTGTTACGTTACAGCCTTTATTCTAAAATGGATTAAATAAATAAAAATCCTCATCAATCTACACACAATACCCCATAATGACAAAGCAAAACAGGTTTTTTAGATATTTTTGCAAATTTATAAAAAATTAAAAAACAGAAATACTATATTTACATAAGTATCAGGTATCAAAGTAAGAGCCAGATGCAGACCGTGTCGAAGTTACAATGTTTATTACAGCAACAGGGGCAAAGGTACAGGACGGCAGGCAGGCTGAGGGTCAGGTCAGGCAGAGTAGTCAGGCGGGCAGGTACAGGGTCAGGACAGGCAAGGGTCAAAAACCAGGAGGACGAGAAAAGAGGGACTGGGGAAAAGCAGGAGCTGTCACAAAAACGCTGGTTGACTTGACAAACAAGACGGATGGGGAAGATGTGCGACACCTGGAGGGGGGTGGAGACAATCACAAAGACAGGTGAAAGAGATCAGGGTGTGACAGTACCCCCCCCCCCCCCCCCTCTAGGGGCGCCACCTGGTGTCCTACCTGGGCGCATACCTGGTTGACCGGGGTGCCGGCAGTGGAAGTCGGCGATGAGGGCTGGGTCCAGGATGTCCCTAGCGGGGACCCAGCACCTCTCCTCCGGGCCATAACCCTCCCAGTCAACCAGGTACTGGAAACCCCTACCCCGTGGTCGAACCCTCAGGAGGCGTCTCGCCGTGTAAGCCGTTGACGACACAGGGAGGAGGGGTGGGCCTGGAAATAGAAGAAAAAGGGCTGTGAGACATGGCCTTAATTCTAGACACATGGAATGTAGGATGAATACGAAGGGTATGGGGCAACCAAAGGCAGACAGCAGAGAGGCTAATGATCTTGGAGATGGGGAAAGTGCTGATAAACTGGGGGGACAGGTTGCTAGACTCCACCTGGAGGGGCTGATCCCGGGTGGACAGCCATACCTTCTGCCAGAGAAGATACCGGGGAGCCGGGGTCCTTATGGTGATCCGCTTGTTGTCGATGCCTGGAGGTGGTCTTGAGGAGGGCCCGACCGGACTCTCCTCCAGGTACGACGACAGCGGCGGACAAACATCTGGGCAGAAGGTATGCCGACCTCCTCTTCCTGCTCCTCTCCTGTACCCGAGGGAACACTCAAAGGGAGATAGGCCCGTGGGTGTTGCGTGCGTATTTGACTCACACAAGCTGCTGGATCCAGTTGGTGGGGTTGGTGGAGACCAGGCAGCGCATGGTAGTTTTGAGGTCCTGTTTGGCTCGCTCCGACTGGCCGTTGGACTGGGAGAAGAAGACGCAGGGATGTAGCTTGAGGTCAAGGGCAGAACGACAAGACATCTCCAACATCTGAAGCATCGGCCTCCACCACAATCTGACGGGAAGGGTCCGGAAGAACCAAGATGGGAGCTGTGGTGAAGCGATGTTTGAGGTCCCGGAACGCCCGGTCAGCAGCTGGAGACCATGTGAACGGAACCTTGGGTGAGGTGAGTGCTGACAGGGGGGAAGCCAGGATGCTGTAACCCCGGATAAATCAGAGATAGAGAAATAGTTGGCGAACCCCAGGAAACATTGCAGCTGCACCCTGGATGTAGGCTGAGGCCAATCCATCACTGCTCTCACCTTCCCGGGATCCATCTGGACACTCCCAGCAGAGATGATGTAACCCAGAAAGGGGATGGTTTGAGCGATGGAACTCACACTTCTCCGCCTTCACAAACAGCTGATTCTCCAGAAGGCGTTGAAGGACCTGCTGGATGTGGAGCACATGTTCTTGAGAGGAGAAGACGAAGATGAACTGGTTCAACATTTCACGGAGAATACCATTCACCAGAGCCTGGAGCATAGCAGGGGCAGTGGTGAGGTCAAAGGGCATGACCAAATACTCGTGGTGGCCACTGGCTGTGTTGAAGGCAGTCTTCCACTCGTCCCCTTCTCGTATCCGCACCAGGTGGTAGGCGTTCTGTAAGTCCAGCTTGGAAAACAGTGGCCACCTGGAGCGGCTCGAAGGCCGAGAAGATGAGTGGTAGCGGGTAACGGTTCTTAACCGTAATGTCATTGAGTCAGGGTCAGGGTCTTGTCCTTTTTCTCCACAAAGAAGAACCCTGCGCCGGTGGGAGAGGAAGAGGGACGGATAAATCCAGCAGCTAGGGAGTCCCCAATGTAGGTCTCCATAGCCTTGGTCTCCGGTCCAAACAGAGAGTACAGACGTCCGCGGGGCGGCGTGGTGCTAGGGAGAAGGTCAATCCCGCAGTCATAGGATCGGTGCGGTGGAAGCGAAGGCCCGGGCCGTGGGGCTGGCGGAGAGGTCTTGGGAACCTTCAGAGACTCCAGAAAGACGTCCCGGGGCAGGTTGTGATGACTTTAGGCAATGGGTGTGGCAGAACGATTTCAGCCCATGATGGCACTGTAGGGTAGCGTCCAAAAAAAAGCTTTCGTCGGCCCCAGAGTCAATGAGAACCCAGAAAGATTTGGACTGGTCTCCCCACAGCAGAATGGCGTGAAAAGGGGTGTGAGCAGGAACGTTCTCCATACGGCCCACCAGAATACTTGCTCCTACTGGTGAGCCTGGTTTCTTTAAAGGACAAGAGGACACGAAATGACCAAGAGTCCCGCAATACAGACAACTCTTCGTGTCGATCCTGACAACTCTTCGTGACAGGTGTGGCATATCAAGAAGCTGATTAAACGGCATGATCATTACACAGGTACACCTTGTGCTGGGGACAATAAAAGGCCACTAAAATGTGCAGTTTTGTCTCACAACACAATGCCACTAACAGCTCTCATTGGTGGTAGGTAGAGTAGACCAAAGCGCAGCGTGGAAAGTGTTCATGATTCTTTTATTTTAAAAAAACACTCAAACAAAATAACAAAAGAGAAAACGAAAGCGAACAGTTCTGTCAGGCACAGGCACAGACACTAAACAGAAAACAAGATCCTACAACCTAATGGTGGGAAAAAGGGCTGCCTAAGTATGATCCCCAATCAGAGACAACGATAGACAGCTGCCTCTGATTGGGAACCACACTCGGCCAAAAACAAAGAAACAGAAAACATAGAATGCCCACCCAAATCACACCCTGACCTCACCAAATAGAGAAATAAAACGTCTCTAAGGTCAGGGCGTGACAGACACATACAGTGGGGAGAACAAGTATTTGATACACTGCCGATTTTGCAGATTTTCCTACTTAAAAAGCATGTAGAGGTCTGTAATTTTTATCATAGGTACACTTCAACTGTGAGAGACGGAATCTAAAACAAAAATCCCGAAAATCACATTGTATGATTTTTAAGTAATTAATTAGCATTTTATTGCATGACATAAGTATTTGATACATCAGAAAAGCAGAACTTAATATTTGGTACAGAATCCTTTGTTTGCAATTACAGAGATCATACGTTTCCTGTAGTTCTTGACCAGGTTTGCACACACTGCAGCAGGGATTTTGGCCCACTCCTCCATACAGACCTTCTCCAGATCCTTCAGGTTTCGGGGCTGTCGCTGGGCAATACGGACTTTCAGCTCCCTCCAAAGATTTTCTATTGGGTTCAGGTCTGGAGACTGGCTAGGCCACTCCAGGACCTTGAGATACTTCTTACGGAGCCACTCCTTAGTTGCCCTGGCTGTGTGTTTCGGGTCGTTGTCATGCTGGAAGACCCAGCCACGACCCATCATCAATGCTCTTACTGAGGGAAGGAGGTTGTTGGCTAAGATCTCGCAATACATGGCCCCATCCATCCTCCCCTCAATACGGTGCAGTCGTCCTGTCCCCTTTGCAGAAAAGCATCCCCAAAGAATGATGTTTCCACCTCCATGCTTCACGGTTGGGATGGTGTTCTTGGGGTTGTACTCATCCTTCTTCTTCCTCCAAACACGGCGAGTGGAGTTTAGACCAAAAAGCTCTATTTTTGAATCATCAGACCACATGACCTTCTCCCATTCCTCCTCTGGATCATCCAGATGGTCATTGGCAAACTTCAGACGGGCCTGGACATGCGCCTGCCTGAGCAGGGGGACCTTGTGTGCGCTGCAGGATTTTAATCCATGACGGCGTAGTGTGTTACTAATGGTTTTCTTTGAGACTGTGGTCCCAGCTCTCTTCAGGTCATTGACCAGGTCCTGCCGTGTAGTTCTGGGCTGATCCCTCACCTTCCTCATGATCATTGATGCCCCACGAGGTGAGATCTTGCATGGAGCCCCAGACCGAGGGTGATTGACCATCATCTTGAACTTCTTCTATTTTCTTCTATTTTCTAATAATTGCGCCAACAGTTGTTGCCTTCTCACCAAGCTGCTTGCCTATTGTCCTGTAGCCCATCCCAGCCTTGTGCAGGTCTACAATTTTATCCCTGATGTCCTTACACAGCTCTCTGGTCTTGGCCATTGTGGAGAGGTTGGAGTCTGTTTGATTGAGTGTGTGGACAGGTGTCTTTTATACAGGTAACGAGTTCAAACAGGTGCAGTTAATACAGGTAATGAGTGGAGAACAGGAGGGCTTCTTAAAGAAAAACTAACAGGTCTGTGAGAGCCGGAATTCTTACTGGTTGGTAGGTGATCAAATACTTATGTCATGCAATAAAATGCAAATGAATTACTTAAAAATCATACAATGTGATTTTCTGGATTTTTGTTTTAGATTCCGTCTCTCACAGTTGAAGTGTACCTATGATAAAAATTACAGACCTCTACATGCTTTGTAAGTAGGAAAACCTGCAAAATCGGCAGTGTATCAAATACTTGTTCTCCCCACTGTATGTCTCAAGGTTTGAGGTAGCGTGCAATTGACCTGCTGACTGCAGGAATGTCCACCAGAGCTGTTGCCAGATAATTGATTGTTAATTTCTCTACTGTAAGCTGCCACCAACGTCGCTTTAGAGAATCTGCTAGCACGTCCAACCGGCCTCACAACCGCAGACCACGTGTACGGCGTCGTGTGGGCGAGCAGTTTGCTGATGTCAACGTTGTGAACAGAGTGCCCTGTGGTGGCGGTGGGGTTATGGTATGGGCAGGCATAAACTACGGACAACAAACACAATTGCATTTTATCGATGGCAATTTGAATGCACAGAGATACCGTGACGAGATCCTGAGGCTCATTGTTGTGCCATTCATCCGCCGCCATCACCTCATGTTTCAGCATGATAATGCACGACCCCATGTCACAAGGACCTGTACACAATTCCTGGAAGCTCAAGTTCTTCCATGGCCTGCATACTCATAGACGTATCACCCCATTGAGCATGTTTGGGATGCTCTGGATCGACGTGTACGACAGCGTGTTCCAGTTCCCGCCAATATCCAGCGACTTCACACAGCCATTGAAGAGGAGTGGGACAACATTCCACAGGCCACAATCAACAGCCTGATCAACTCTATGTGAAGGAGATGTGTCGCGCTGCATGAGGCAAATGGTGGCCAGATACTGACTGGTTTTCTGATCCACGCTCCTACCTTTTCTTTAAGGTATCTGTTACCAACAGATGCATATCTGTATTCCCTGGCTGACTCTACAGTCAATACTGGCTCTGACTCTACAGTCACTACTGACTCTACAGTCACTACTGGCTCTGACTCTACAGTCACTACTGACTCTACAGTCACTACTGGCTCTGACTCTACAGTCACTACGGACTCTGACTCTACAGTCACTACTGGCTCTGACTCTACAGTCACTACTGGCTCTGACTCTACAGTCACTACTGGCTCTGACTCTACAGTCACTACTGACTCTGACTCTACAGTCCCTACTGACTCTGACTCTACAGTCCCTACTGACTCTACAGTCACTACTGGCTCTGACTCTACAGTCACTACTGACTCTACAGTCACTATTGGCTCTGACTCTACAGTCACTACTGGCTCTGACTCTAGAGTCACTACTGACTCTACAGTCACTACTGGCTCTGACTCTACAGTCACTACTGACTCTACAGTCACTACTGGCTCTGACTCTACAGTCACTACTGACTTTACAGTCACTATTGGTTCTGACTCTACAGTCACTACTGACTCTACAGTCACTACTGGCTCTACAGTCACTACTGACTCTACAGTCACTACTGACTCTACAGTCACTACTGACTCTACAGTCACTACTGACTCTACAGTCACTAGGTCACTAGGACTATAAAAACTGACTCTACAGTCACTAGCACTATAAAAACACCAGGAAATCAGCTCCAAGTGATGTTAATTGAGGAAATCTGTTCTCAAGTATTCCCATGCATAATAGTGATACATGTGATCGTATACAAATAGAAGAAAGGTTTGAAATGATTATGTTTTAGTGAAACATTATATCTGTTTGGGCTTCTTCCGGTCAATATGCTACAAATCTACAAATTATTTGTCATTATATTCCGGCACCCCCAGACCATTAAACTCAATTGAAAGAAAAAAAAAGCACCTACGGTGAATATCTCTGTCTCAGGTGCTTCTTGGCTCCTTCCTGTCTCCTCCTCCTCTTCCTCTCCAGCTGAGCTCTGTGAGGGACAAGAGTGCCGTCATATTACTGGACCTCTTGGTAGAATCACAGTAGCTGACCTTACAGTAAAGACACACAGACACATTTAACAAAAAGGCGATCTTTAAACACACCTGTTGAGAAAGCAGGCTCGTTAAAACTGATTTAGCACAATGGATATTAGAAGAGCTTCTAAAATATATCTTGTTTTTTTCCTGGGAAACAACATGACTGCTGCGGCTGATGTTTCAATGACGATCAGAGAGTAGTGGTCACCGTGGTAACAGAGGGGACCCATCCCAGCGTAGACTGATGGACAGACAGGGGGAAAGGGAGCGAGAAGAGGAGAGAGAGAGGGAGAGGGAGAGAGGAGAGACAGAAGGGTAGAGAGAAGGACAAAGGAGAGATAGAAGGGGAGAGAGAGAGAAGGAGAGAGGAGAGAGGAAAGAGGAGAGAGAGAGGGAGAGAGGAGAGAGAGGAGAGAGAAGGAGAGAGAGAAGGAGAGAGGATAGAGGAGAGAGGAGAGAGAGAAGGAGAGAGAGAAGGAGAAGAGGAGAGAGACAAGGAGAGAGAGGGAGAGAGGAGAGAGACAAGGAGAGAGAGGGAGAGAGGAGAGAGACAAGGAGAGAGAGGGAGAGAGGAGAGAGAGAAGGAGAGAGATGGAGAGAGGAGAGAAGGAGAGATAGAAGGAGAGATAGAAGGAGAGAGAGGAGAGATAGAAGGGGAGAGAGAAGGGGAGAGAGTAGTGGAGAGGAGAGAGAGGGGAGAGGAGAGAGAGAAGGAGAGTCAGAACTAACACCGAGAGGAAACCAGGAGGATAATTTAAACTGAACGTTACAGATAGGAATGAGAAAGAGGAGAGGAAAGAGATTCTTCTCATGGTTTAATACAATATAGACCCATACAATGTTTCTGGGGTCATTCAACAGCGTTTAGAAGTTTGACAAGGTGCACTCTAGGAAAAGCCGCAGTAATGGCAACAGGCCAGGGAGAGAAAACACAGTGTATGATGTCACTGCCTAAAGACTGGTGACACCTGAGGGAAACAAAATGGTGCTGAGCAGCAGAACAGTCCAGACATAAAGAACACGTATTTGACTCTAGCTACCCACCTGACTAGGAAGCTGCAAGATACAGTACATTACGCATTAGATACAGTGCAGTAACCATTAGATACAGTACATTAGGCATTAGATACAGTAAGCATTAGATACAGTGCAGTGACCATTAGATACAGTACATTAGGCATTAGATACAGTGCAGTAAGCATTAGATACAGTGCAGTAACCATTAGATACAGTACATTAGGCATTAGATACAGTGCAGTAAGCATTAGATACAGTACATTAGGCATTAGATACAGTGCAGTAAGCATTAGATACAGTGCAGTAAGCATTAGATACAGTGCAGTAAGCATTAGATACAGTAAGCATTAGATACAGTAAGCATTAGATACAGTACAGTAAGCATTAGATACAGTGCAGTAAGCATTAGATACAGTAAGCATTAGATACAGTGCAGTAAGCATTAGATACAGTAAGCATTAGATACAGTGCAGTAAGCATTAGACACAGTACAGTAAGCATTAGATACAGTAAGCATTAGATACAGTAAGCATTAGATACAGTGCAGTAAGCATTAGATACAGTACAGTAAGCATTAGATACAGTAAGCATTAGATACAGTACAGTAAGCATTAGATACAGTGCAGTAAGCATTAGATACAGTGAAGTAAGCATTAGATACAGTGCAGTAAGCATTAGATACAGTGCAGTCAGCATTAGATACAGTAAGCATTAGATACAGTGCAGTAAGCATTAGACACAGTAAGCATTAGATACAGTGCAGTAAGCATTAGATACAGTAAGCATTAGATACAGTACGCATTAGATACAGTACAGTAAGCATTAGATACAGTGCAGTAAGCATTAGATACAGTGCAGTAAGCATTAGACACAGTACAGTAAGCATTAGACACAGTACAGTAAGCATTAGATACAGTAAGCATTAGATACAGTAAGCATTAGATACAGTACAGTAAGCATTAGATACAGTGCAGTAAGCATTAGATACAGTGCAGTAAGCATTAGACACAGTACAGTAAGCATTAGACACAGTACAGTAAGCATTAGACACAGTACAGTAAGCATTAGATACAGTAAGCATTAGATACAGTAAGCATTAGATACAGTAAGCATTAGATACAGTGCAGTCAGCATTAGATACAGTACAGTAACCATTATATTTTTATTTGTATTTAACCTGTATCTAACTAGGCAAGTCAACAAATTATTATTTACAATGACGGCCTACCCCGGCCAAACCCTAACCCGGACGACGCTGGGCAAATTGTGCGCCGCCCTATAGGACTGCATCCTACCCTGCCTTTCTAAAGTCTTCGAAAGCCAAGTTAACAACCAGATCACCGACCATTTCGAATCCTACCGTACCTTCTCCGCTGTGCAATCTGGTTTCAGAGCTGGTCATGGGTGCACCTCAGCCACACTCAAGGTCCTAAACGCTCAATATCATAACCGCCATCGATAAAAGACAGTACTGGGCAGCTGTCTTCATCGACCTGGCCAAGGCTTTCGACTCTGTCAATCACCACATTCTTTTCGGCAGACTCAACAGCCTTGGTTTCTCAAATGACTGCCTCGCCTGGTTCACCAACTACTTCTCAGACAGAGTTCAGTGTGTCAAATCGGAGGGTCTGTTGTCCGGTCCTCTGGCAGTCTCTATGGGGGTGCCACAGGGTTAAATTCTCGGGCCGACTCTTTTCTCTGTATATATCAATGATGTCGGTCTTGCTGCTGGTGATTCTCTGATCCACCTCTACACAGACGACACCATTCTGTATACTTCTGGCCCTTCTTTGGACACTGTGTTAACAAACCTCCAGACAAGCTTCAATGCCATACAACACTCCTTCTGTGGCATCCAACTGCTCTTAAATGCTAGTAAAACTAAGTCAAATCAAATCAAATCAAATCAAATTTTATTAGTCACATACACATGGTTAGCAGATGTTAATGCGAGTGTAGCGAAATGCTTGTGCTTCTAGTTCCGACAATGCAGTAATAACCAACAGTAATCTAACCTAACAATTCCACAACTACTACCTTACACACACACACAAGTGTAAAGGGATAAAGAATATGTACATAAAGATATATGAATGAGTGGTGGTACAGAACGGCATGGCAGATGCAGTAGATAAATCAAATCAAATCAAATCAAATTTTATTAGTCACATACACATGGTTAGCAGATGTTAATGCGAGTGTAGCGAAATGCTTGTGCTTCTAGTTCCGACAATGCAGTAATAACCAACAGTAATCTAACCTAACAATTCCACACTACTACCTTACACACACACACAAGTGTAAAGGGATAAAGAATATGTACATAAAGATATATGAATGAGTGGTGGTACAGAACGGCATGGCAGATGCAGTAGATGGTATAGAGTACGGTATATACATATGAGATGAGTACTGTAGGGTATGTAAACATAAAGTGGCATAGTTTAAAGTGGCTAGTGGTACATGTATTGCATAAAGATGGCAAGATGCAGTAGATGATATAGAGTACAGTATATATACATATGAGATGGGTAATGTAGGGTATGTAAACATTGTATTAAGTGGCATTGCTTAAAGTGGCTAGTGGTACATTTTTACATAATTTCCATCAATTCCCATTTTTAAAGTGGCTGGAGTTGAGTCAGTATGTTGGCAGCGGCCGCTAAATGTTAGTGGTGGCTGTTTAACAGTCTGATGGCCTTGAGATAGAAGCTGTTTTTCAGTCTCTCGGTCCCTGCTTTGATGCACCTGTACTGACCTCGCCTTCTGGATGATAGCGGGGTGAACAGGCAGTGGCTTGGGTGGTTGTTGTCCTTGATGATCTTTATGGCCTTCCTGTGACATCGGGTGGTGTAGGTGTCCTGGAGGGCAGGTAGTTTGCCCCTGGTGATGCGTTCTGCAGACCTCACTACCCTCTGGAGAGCCTTACGGTTGTGGGCGGAGCAGTTGCCGTACCAGGCGGTGATACAGCCCGACAGGATGCTCTCGATTGTGCATCTGTAGAAGTTTGTGAGTGCTTTTGGTGACAAGCCGAATTTCTTCAGGTTCCTGAGGTTGAAGAGGCGCTGCTGCGCCTTCTTCACAACGCTGTCTGTGTGGGTGGACCAATTCAGTTTGTCCGTGATGTGTACACCGAGGAACTTAAAACTTTCCACCTTCTCCACTACTGACCCGTCGATGTGGATAGGGGGGTGCTCCCTCTGCTGTTTCCTGAAGTCCACAATCATCTCCTTTGTTTTGTTGACGTTGAGTGTGAGGTTATTTTCCTGACACCACACTCCGAGGGCCCTCACCTCCTCCCTGTAGGCCGTCTCGTCGTTGTTGGTAATCAAGCCTACCACTGTAGTGTCATCCGCAAACTTGATGATTGAGTTGGAGGCGTGCATGGCCACGCAGTCGTGGGTGAACAGGGAGTACAGGAGAGGGCTCAGAACGCACCCTTGTGGGGCCCCAGTGTTGAGGATCAGCGGGGTGGAGATGTTGTTACCTACCCTCACCACCTGGGGGCGGCCCGTCAGGAAGTCCAGGACCCAGTTGCACAGGGCGGGGTCGAGACCCAGGGTCTCGAGCTTGATGACGAGTTTGGAGGGTACTATGGTGTTAAATGCTGAGCTGTAATCGATGAACAGCATTCTCACATGGGTATTCCTCTTGTCCAGATGGGTTAGGGCAGTGTGCAGTGTGGTTGCGATTGCGTCGTCTGTGGACCTATTGGGTCGGTAAGCAAATTGGAGTGGGTCTAGGGTGTCCGGTAGGGTGGAGGTGATATGGTCCTTGACTAGTCTCTCAAAGCACTTCATGATGACGGAAGTGAGTGCTACGGGGCGGTAGTCGTTTAGCTCAGTTACCTTAGCTTTCTTGGGAACAGGAACAATGGTGGCCCTCTTGAAGCATGTGGGAACAGCAGACTGGGATAAGGATTGATTGAATATGTCCGTAAACACACCAGCCAGCTGGTCTGCGCATGCTCTGAGGACGCGGCTGGGAATGCCGTCTGGGCCTGCAGCCTTGCGAGGGTTAACACGTTTAAATGTTTTACTCACCTCGGCTGCAGTGAAGGAGAGCCCGCAGGTTTTGGTAGGGGGCCGTGTCAGTGGCACTGTATTGTCCTCAAAGCGGGCAAAAAAGTTGTTTAGCCTGTCTGGGAGCAAGACATCCTGGTCCGCGACGGGGCTGGTTTTCTTTTTGTAATCCGTGATTGACTGTAGACCCTGCCACATACCTCTTGTGTCTGAGCTGTTGAATTGCGACTCGATTTTGTCTCTGTACTGAGACTTAGCCTGTTTGATTGCCTTGCGGAGAGAATAGCTACACTGTTTGTATTCGGTCATGCTTCCGGTCACCTTGCCCTGGTTAAAAGCAGTGGTTCGCGCTTTCAGTTTCACGCGAATGCTGCCGTCAATCCACGGTTTCTGGTTTGGGAATGTTTTTATCGTTGCTGTGGGTACGACATCGTCAATGCACTTCCTAATGAACTCGCTCACCGAATCAGCATATTCGTCAATATTGTTGTTGGACGCGATGCGGAACATATTCCAATCCGCGTGATCGAAGCAGTCTTGAAGCGTGGATTCAGATTGGTCGGACCAGCGTTGAACAGACCTGAGCGCGGGAGCTTGTTGTTTGAGTTTCTGTTTGTAGGCTGGAATCAACAAAATGGAGTCGTGGTCAGCTTTTCCGAAAGGGGGGCGGGGGAGGGCCTTATAAGCGTCGCGGAAATTAGTATAACAATGGTCTAGGGTTTTTCCAGCCCTGGTAGTACAATCGATATGCTGATAGAATTTAGGGAGTTTTGTTTTTAGATTAGCCTTGTTAAAATCCCCAGCTACGATGAATGCAGCCTCAGGGTGTGTGGTTTCCAGTTTACAAAGAGTCAGATAAAGTTCGTTCAGGGCCATCGATGTGTCTGCTTGGGGGGGAATATATACGGCTGTGATTATGATTGAAGAGAATTCCCTTGGTAGATAATGCGGTCGACATTTGATTGTGAGGAGTTCTAGATCAGGTGAACAGAATGACTTGAGTTCCTGTGTGTTGTTATGATGATCACACCACTTCTCGTTAATCATAAGGCATACCCCCCCGCCCCTCTTCTTACCGGAAAGATGTTTGTTTCTGTCGGCGCGATGCATGAAGAAACCAGCTGGCTGCACCGACTCCGTTAGCGTCCCTTGAGTTAGCCATGTTTCCGTGAAGCAGAGCACGTTGCAATCCCTGATGTCTCTCTGGAATGCTACCCGTGCTCGGATTTCATCAACCTTATTGTCAAGAGACTGGACATTGGCGAGTAGTATGCTAGGGAGTGGAGCGCGATGTGCCCGTCTCCGAAGCCTGACCACGAGACCGCCTCGTTTGCCCCTTTTTCGGCGTCGCACAGGGTCGCCGGCTGGGATCAGATCCATTGTATTGGGTGGAAGGCAAAACACTGGATCCGTTTCGGGAAAGTCATATTCCTGGTAGGAACGATGATGAGTTGACGTTAATCGTATATTCAGTAGTTCCTCCCGACTGTATGTAATGAAACCTAAGATTACCTGGGGTACCGATGTAAGAAATAACACGTAAAAAAACAAAATACTGCATATTTTCCAAGGAACGCGAAGCGAGGCGGCCATCTCTTTTCGGCGCCGGAAGTTCGCAGTTCTTCAACTGTTCGCTGCCCGCACCCTCCCGCCCGACTAGCATCACTACTCTGGACGGTTCTGACTTTGAATATGTGGACAACTACAAATACCTAGGTGTCTGGTTAGACTGTAAACTCTCCTTCCAGACTCACATTAAGCATCTCCAATCCAAAATTAAATCTAGAATCGGCTTCCTATTTCGCAACAAAGCATCCTTCACTCGGCTTCCTATTTCGCAACAAAGCCTCCTTCACTCATCCTGCCAAACATACCCTCGTAAAACTGATATCCTACCGATCCTTGACTTCGGCAATGTCATTTACAAAATAGCCCCCAACATTTTACTCAGCAAACTGGATGTAGTCTATCACAGTGCCATCCGTTTTGTCACCAAAGCCCCATATACTACCCACCACTGCGACCTGTACGCTCTCATTGCCTGGCCCTCGCTTCATATTCGTCACCAAACCCACTGGCTCCAGGTCATCTATAAGTCTTTGCTAGGTAAAGCCCCACCTTATCTCAGCTCACTGGTCACCGTAGCAGCACCCACCTGTAGCACGCGCTCCAGCAGGTATATTTCACTGGTCACATTTACATTTAAGTCATTTAGCAGACGCTCTTATCCAGAGCGACTTACAAATTGGAAAGTTCATACATATTCATCCTGGTCCCCCCGTGGGGAATGAACCCACAACCCTGGCGTTGCAAGCGCCATGCTCTACCAACTGAGCCACACGGGACCACAGCAACACCATAGCAACACCCACCCGTAGCACGCGCTCCAGCAGGTATATTTCACTGGTCACCATAGCAACAGCCACCCGTAGCACGCGCTCCAGCAGGTATATTTCACTGGTCATCCCCAAAGCCAATTCCTCCTTTGGCCGCCTTTCCTTCCAGTTCTCTGCTGCCAGTGACTGGAACGAATTGCAAAAATCTCTGAAGCTGGAGTCTTATACCTCCCTCTCTAACTTTAAGCATCAGCTGTCAGAGCAGCTTACTGATCACTGTACCTGTACATAGCCCATCTGTAAATTGCCCACCCAACTACCTCATCCCCATATTGTTATTTACCCTCTTGCTCTACTTGCAAATCATCATATGCACATCTATCATTCCAGTGTTAATGCTAAATTTTAATTATTTTGACTCTATGGCCTATTTATTGCCTTGCCTCCCTAATCTTACTACATTTGCACACACTGTACATAGATTTTTCTATTGTGTTATTGACTGTACGTTTGTTTATGTGTAACTCTGTGTTGTTTGTGTCGCACTGCTTTGCTTTATCTTGGCCAGGTCGCAGTTGTAAATGAGAACTTGTTCTCAACTGGCCTACCTGGTTAACTAAAGGTAAAATAAAAATAAATAAAAAACAAATAAATAAAAAGGACTCCCAATCACGGCCGGTTGTGATACAGCCTGGAAACGAACCAGGATCTGTAGTGACGCCGCTAGCACTGAGATGCAGTGCCATAGACCGCTGCGCCACTCGGGAGCCCCAGTGCAGTAAGCATAAGATACAGTACGGTAAGCTTAAGATACAGTGAGCATGAGATACAGTAAGCTTTAGATGAAGTGCAGTAAGCTTAAGATACAGTGAGCATTAGATACAGTGCAGTAAGCTTTAGATACAGTAAGCTTTAGATACAGTGAGCATGAGATACAGTAAGCTTTAGATGAAGTGCAGTAAGCTTTAGATACAGTAAGCTTTAGATACAGTGCAGTATGCTTCAGATACAGTACATTAAGCATTAGATACAGTGGAGTAAGCTTCAGATACAGTGCAGTAAGCTTTAGATACAGTGCAGTAAGCTTTAGATACAGTGCAGTAAGCTTTAGATACAGTGCAGTAAGCTTCAAATACAGTAAGCTTGAGATGCAGTAAGCTTTAGATACAGTGCAGTAAGCTTCGGATACAGTAAGCTTTAGACACAGTAAGCTTTAGATACAGTGCAGTAAGCTTCAAATACAGTAAGCTTGAGATGCAGTAAGCTTCAAATACAGTAAGCTTGAGATGCAGTAAGCTTCAGATACAGTGCAGTAAGCTTCAGATACAGTGCAGTAAGCTTCAGATACAGTGCAGTAAGCTTCAGATACAGTGCAGTAAGCATTAGAGCCATCAACAAAACCCAAACAACCCAAAGCACGTGTCAAAATGAAGCAAAGCTTTGAGAGAAACAGAAAGCTGTGGCTGCAGTCGGCAGATAAACGAGCACGTACAGCATGTTTGACCGTCTAGCCATGCAGGGCATTTACTGTACACTGGCTGGAGCACCACTGGATGGGTGGAGGGGAGCAGTGGTGGTGGTGGTAGGGGGGGGGTGCAGCAGGTAGGACATGTGAAGGAGGAGACAGCTTCTGTATTGTTTAACATACAGTACCATGGCTAGAGATCCGGGTGATGGTTTGGTGTCAAATTGACCGTTGGCGAAGCTCGACTGTGACAGGTCGCTCCGGGCTTCGTCCAGGCCGCACGACTCCTCTCTCTGTAGTGGTGCATCCTGGGTAATCCGGTCCAAGTCTGTCACCTCCTCACGTGACATGCTGGCGACCTCTGACCGGTCATCTGTCTTTGTGATGACCACAGAGGAATACGAAGCTTCACTCATCTTCAGTGAGTCAATACCACCCAGTTCGTCTTTAGTCTCATTCTGGTTTAAGTTGAGAGACATCTCTCTCTTGTTGCTGGTCTCCTCAGACATGGTCTTAGCATCTACCTCACCGCCAGTCTCGTCTTCATTCAAGGTGAGTTGGATATCTTTCTCCTTCGATCGGGGCAGATCATCTCCGACGTCATCCTCCTTGATGGAAAAACTCCCCCTTCCTTCATCCTGGTTGGTATCGGGGAAGATTGCGCTGGCATCCATTTTGTTACCGGCGTCCATCTTGTCTTCAGACTCCATTTCCCTCAGGATGATGAGTGTTCCTCTCTTGTCCAAGATGGCCGTAGAGACTTCCTGTCTGACTGTCCCCGGACTGATATTTAGCTCTGGAGACACTGGTGATTTCTTTCTTTCTTCGTCCTCTTTTTCTCCGTCCTCTTTTTCTTCGTCCGTCTCTCTGTCCATCCAGTCACTGGTGATGTCCTCCAAGGAGTCACGCAGAGTCATCAGGCAACTCCCCTGTGCTCCAGGAGTCCCCGCCCCCACCATGACATCACTAGGGTCCACCATGTCTGACTTGTCTGTAGCCTATCAGGGAGAGACTTGGCTTACAGTGACCACGCAGACAAAATGAGATACACAGAGACATACACAGAGAACCATAGAGACATACACATAGACCCATAGAGACACAAGGACAGATGCAGACACAGACACAATGAGACACACAGAGACACTCACAGAGACACACAGAGACACACACACAGAGAGACACAGAGACACAAAGAGACACACACACACAGAGACACACAGAGACACAGATCCACACAGACACACAGAGACACACACAGAGACAGACACACAGAGAGACACACAGAGACACACACAGAGACAGACACACAGAGAGACACACAGAGACACACACAGAGACAGACACACAGAGAGACACACAGATACACACACAGAGAGACCCACAGAGACACACAGATACACACACAGAGAGACACAGAGACCCACAGAGACACAAGGACAGATGGAGACACAGACAGACCTACACATACTAGGTTGAGACTTAGCTACAGTGACCACACAGACACACAGAGTGACACGTACACACACCTACACACACACGGACTGTCTTACCTCAATGGCATTAGCTTGTAACTCCTGCTGCATCTCTTCCTCAGCAGCAGGAACCTCCTCTGTCTCCTACAGAGAAAACCCATATGATATAGTATACAGACAATATAACATGCATTTAGTCTCCATGGTTCATGTTGTAAGTAGTGTCCATGTAAGTGTCCGGTTCTGTTCTACTGCAGCATAATAAAAGCAGCTTTTCCCTGACCATGTGTCCATTCCTTTTTTTCTGTGTATATTTTACCCCCCTTTTTCTCCCCTACTTTCGATCTAGTCTCATCGCTGCAACTCTCCAACGGGCTCGGGAGAGGCGAAGTTAGAGTTGTCCGTCCTCCGTAACATGACCCGTCTAACTGCACTCCTTAACACCCCGTCCGCTTAACCCGGACCAATGTGTCGGAGGGGACACCGTTCAACTGGCGACCGGGGTCAGCCTGCAGGCACACGGTCTGCCACAAGGAGTCGCTAGAGCACGATGAACCCCACCGGCAAACCCTCCCCTAACCCGGACGACGATGGTCCAATTGGGCGCCGTCCTATGGGACTCCCGGCCACGGCCAGTTGTGGCACAGCCCGGGAGTGAACCCAGGTCTGTAGTAACGCCTATAGCACTGCGATGTAGTGCCTTAGACCGCTGCGCCACTCGGGAGGCCCCCCCATGTGTCCAGTCCTGCTCATGCGGTTAAAAACTCATGAACCCAGGACCCTCCATGCAGTTAGCTAGTAGTCCAGCCTGGCTTTTATGGTCCTTGGTGTGCAGTGGTTCACTCCTTGGTGGGAGTGACAACAGTCCTCTCCTACCTAAGACCATACTCCTGTCACAGCCAGCGTACCCATGCAGTTGTCTAAGTCCCACCCTAGCTCGTCTCTTACGTCTGCTGGGGTGTGTCGTGGCACTGTCACGCGGGTGCTCTTCTGTAGTGCCGTGGGGTAAGAAAAGTCTCTTGCCCTACCTAAGACTTCAGTCTGACTCGGTCCCGACCAGCCTGTGTACCCACGCGGTTAGCTATTCTAATACACCCCCCCCCCCCCTTAGAACCTGGATCTTACTGGGTCCTGTAGGGTGTGTAGTGGTTCTATCATAGGTGCCTCCTCCACTCTCCCGCTGTGAGAGCGTGCCGGAGAAGTCGAGGACAGTCTCGTCAGTCCCGGGGCGTCAGCACCACCTGGTATCGCTAGGAAGGAGCGCTTCAGTTCGTTGATGTCTCTCTGGTGCTTCACCTCCAACTCTTCTGTGTCCTGAACCACCAACCAGAGAGCAGGATACAAGGACGTGAGGTGCTGGTCGACCAATAACCAAGCAGGATGCAAGCAGGCAGGGAGTAGGGTAGGTGACTACTGACTAGGCGGGCGGTAACACGGGTCGGGAAACTCGCTTTGAGTGGTGTTTTCTATTGAGGCTTTGGTTGTCTAAGATGTGGTGAAGACATACCTAGTCTAACTAGTCTAACTAGTAGTACCTATTCTAACTAGTAGTACATAGTCTAACTAGCAGTACATAGTCTAACTAGTAGTACCTAGTCTAACTAGTAATACCTAGTAGTAACTAGTCTAACTAGTCTAACTAGTAGTACCTAGTCTAACTAGTAGTACCTAGTCTAATTAGTAGTACCTAGTAGTACCTAGTCTAACTAGTAATACCTAGTAGTACCTAGTCTAACTAGTCTAACTAGTAGTACCTAGTCTAACTAGTAGTACCTAGTCTAATTAGTAGTACCTAGTCTAACTAGTCTAACTAGTAGATCCTAGTCTAACTAGTAGTACCTATTCTAACTAGTAGTACCTAGTCTAACTAGTAGTACCTAGTCTAACTAGTAGTACCTAGTAGTACCTAGTCTAACTAGTAGTACCTAGTATAACTAGTAGTACCTAGAAGTACCTAGTCTAACTAGTAGAACCTAGTCTAACTAGTAGTACCTAGTAGTACCTAGTCTAACTAGTGGTACCTAGTCTAACTAGTAGTACCTAGTCTAACTAGTAGTACCTAGTAGTACCTAGTCTAACTAGTAGTACCTAGTCTAACTAGTAGTACCTAGTAGTACCTAGTCTAACTAGTAGTACCTAGTCTAACTAGTAGTACCTCGTAGTACCTAGTCTAACTAGTAGTACCTAGTCTAACTAGTAGTACCTAGTAGTACCTAGTCTAACTAGTAGTACCTAGTCTAACTAGTAGTACCTAGTAGTACCTAGTCTAACTAGTAGTCCCTAGTAGTACCTAGTCTAACTAGTAGTACCTAGCAGTACCTAGTCTAACTAGTAGTACCTAGTCTAACTAGTAGTACCTAGTAGTACCTAGTCTAACTAGTAGTACCTAGTAGTACCTAGTCTAACTAGTAGTACCTAGTAGTACCTAGTCTAACTAGTAGTACCTGGTAGTCCCTAGTCTAACTAGTAGTACCTAATCTAACTAGTAGTACCTAGTCTAACTAGTAGTACCTCGTAGTACCTAGTCTAACTAGTAGTACCTAGTCTAACTAGTAGTACCTAGTAGTACCTAGTCTAACTAGTAGTACCTAGTAGTACCTAGTCTAACTAGTAGTCCCTAGTAGTACCTAGTCTAACTAGTAGTACCTAGCAGTACCTAGTCTAACTAGTAGTACCTAGTCGTACCTAGTCTAACTAGTAGTACCTAGTAGTACCTAGTCTAACTAGTAGTACCTGGTAGTCCCTAGTCTAACTAGTAGTACCTAGTCTAACTAGTAGTACCTAGTCTAACTAGTAGTACCTACTAGTACCTAGTCTAACTAGTAGGACCTAGTCTAACTAGTAGTACCTAGTAGTACCTAGTCTAACTAGTAGTCCCTAGTAGTACCTAGTCTAACTAGTAGTACCTAGCAGTACCTAGTCTAACTAGTAGTACCTAGTCTAACTAGTAGTACCTAGTAGTACCTAGTCTAACTAGTAGTACCTAGTAGTACCTAGTCTAACTAGTAGTACCTAGTAGTACCTAGTCTAACTAGTAGTACCTAGTCTAACTAGTAGTACCTAGTAGTACTTAGTCTAACTAGTAGTACCTAGTAGTACCTAGTCTAACTAGTAGTACCTAGTAGTATCTAGTCTAACTAGTAGTACCTAGTCTAACTAGTAGTACTTAGTCTAACTAGTAGTACCTAGTCTAACTAGTAGTACCTAGTCTAACTAGTAGTACCTAGTAGGAGCTAGTCTAACTAGTAGTACCTAGCAGTACCTAGTCTAACTAGTAGTACCTAGTCTAACTAGTAGTACCTAGTAGTACCTAGTCTAACTAGTAGTACCTAGTATTACCTAGTCTAACTAGTAGTACCTAGTAGTACCTAGTCTAACTAGTAGTACCTAGTCTAACTAGTAGTACCTAGTAGTACCTAGTCTAACTAGTAGTACCTAGTAGTTCTTAGTCTAACTAGTAGTACCTAGTAGTACCTAGTCTAACTAGTAGTACCTAGTAGTATCTAGTCTAACTAGTAGTACCTAGTCTAACTAGTAGTACTTAGTCTAACTAGTAGTACCTAGTCTAACTAGTAGTACCTAGTCTAACTAGTAGTACCTAGTAGGAGCTAGTCTAACTAGTAGTACCTAGTAGTACCTAGTCTAACTAGTAGTACCTAGTCTAACTAGTAGTACTTAGTCTAACTAGTAGTACCTAGTCTAACTAGTAGTACCTAGTCTAACTAGTAGTACTTAGTCTAACTAGTAGTACCTAGTCTAACTAGTAGTACCTAGTCTAACTAGTAGTACCTAGTCTAACTAGTAGTACCTAGTCTAACTAGTAGTTCATGTATTGAACATTATTTTGTTGTGTTGTTTTGTTCTTCCCAGCAGCAGAACATCATGCTAAATGCCTCATGTGTTTTGTTTGTCACCGACCTCAAACATGAGATTACTATGCTTGATAAAAAAAAAGGTTATCTCCTTTAATTCGCCTCATGATACTATACTGGGAAAACAACAGGGGACAGGGATCCATAAGCAACATTATTTTGTGTCTGGTGCTTTATAACAGGCCTATACTTAGTAGATAGAGGGTAGGGAGTTATGTCCTCTTCAGGCTGTGGATAAAATAATGGTCAGAATCACCTCGTCCTAGTTACCACAACATATCAGCCAACAAGGCAACATAAAACACGTCAGAATCACCTCGTCCTAGTTACCACAACATATCAGCCAACAAGGCTACATAAAACACGTCAGAATCACCTCGCCCTAGTTACCACAACATATCAGCCAACAAGGCTACATAAAACACGTCAGAATCACCTCGTCCTAGTTACCACAACATATCAGCCAACAAGGCAACATAAAACACGTCAGAATCACCTCGTCCTAGTTACCACAACATATCAGCCAACAAGGCAACATAAAACACGTCAGAATCACCTCGCCCTAGTTACCACAACATATCAGCCAACAAGGCTACATAAAACACGTCAGAATCACCTCGCCCTAGTTACCACAACATATCAGCCAACAAGGCAACATAAAACACGTCAGAATCACCTCGTCCTAGTTACCACAACATATCAGCCAACAAGGCTACATAAAACACGTCAGAATCACCTCGTCCTAGTTACCACAACATATCAGCCAACAAGGCTACATAAAACACGTCAGAATCACCTCGTCCTAGTTACCACAACATATCAGCCAACAAGGCAACATAAAACACGTCAGAATCACCTCGTCCTAGTTACCACAACATATCAGCCAACAAGGCAACATAAAACACGTCAGAATCACCTCGTCCTAGTTACCACAACATATCAGCCAACAAGGCAACATAAAACACGTCAGAATCACCTCGTCCTAGTTACCACAACATATCAGCCAACAAGGCAACATAAAACACGTCAGAATCACCTCGTCCTAGTTACCACAACATATCAGCCAACAAGGCTACATAAAACACGTCAGAATCACCTCGCCCTAGTTATCACAACATATCAGCCAACAAGGCAACATAAAACACGTCAGAATCACCTCGCCCTAGTTACCACAACATATCAGCCAACAAGGCTACATAAAACACGTCAGAATCACCTCGCCCTAGTTACCACAACATATCAGCCAACAAGGCTACATAAAACACGTCAGAATCACCTCGTCCTAGTTACCACAACATATCAGCCAACAAGGCAACATAAAACACGTCAGAATCACCTCGTCCTAGTTACCACAACATATCAGCCAACAAGGCAACATAAAACACGTCAGAATCACCTCGTCCTAGTTACCACAACATATCAGCCAACAAGGCAACATAAAACAAGCAACCTGATTCCTCAACAAAACTACACCAACAGAAAATTAAATGTGATAGCGTCATATTGAATAATGCATGATGCGGCCAAGCATCCTGATTGGTTGCGCCACTGCCTGGTATAGACAACCGCTCGGCCTCCGACCGCAAGGCACTGGGGCCGAGCTTCCTGTCATCCGGGACCTCTACACCAGGCGGTGTCAGAGGAAGGCCCTAAAAATTTTCTCCGACCACCCTAGTCATAGACTGTTCTCTCTGCTACCACACGGCAAGCAGTACCGGAGCGCCAAGTCTAGGTCCAAGAGGCTTCTAAACAGCTTCTACCCCTCAAGCCATAAGACTCCTGAACATCTAGTCAAATGGCTACCCAGACTAATTGCATTGCTCCCCCCTCTTCTACACCACTGCTAATCTCTGTTTATCATCTATGCATAGTCACTTTAATAACTCTACCTAGATGTACATATTATCTCAATTACACTAACCGGTGCCCCCGCACATTGACTCTGTACCAGTACCCCCCTGTATATAGTCTCGCTATTGTTATTTACTGCAGCTCTTTGATTACTTGTTACTTTTATTTCTTATTTTTAACTGCATTATTGGTTGGGGGCTCGTAAGTAAGCATTTCACTGTAAGGTGAAATTGTTGTATGTTGTATTCGGCGCGAATGTGACTCATAACATTTTGATTTGATGTGGCCAAGCACAAACATGTAGATGTATGCAGATCAAACTGAACGGTCGTTTAACTGAAACTCTGAGCAGTTGTGACAGTATGTATATGTGGCAGCAGCAGGCCATGCTAGATTAGACAGGACAAGACGTAGGAGCTCATTGTCCATTATATGAAGCAGAGAGATGTCGTGGCTCTATCTATTGGCTCTGCCCAGCAGTACTGAGCTGGTGGTCATGACGATAAAACACAGAGTACCTGTGTCTTCTTTTCAGAGTAATCATCCTCTGGCTCCGACTGACAGCAGAAGGAAAGAACGACACAACAGAGAGAGGAAGGGAGGGAGGGAGGGCCGTGAGGGAGGGACATGAGGACAGAGTAGAGAGAGGGAGGGAGGTGAGGGAGGGAGATGAGGACAGAGTAGAGAGAGGGAGGGAGGTGAGGACACAGTAGAGAGGTAGGGAGGGAGGTGAGGGAGGACACAGTAGAGAGAGGGAGGGAGATGAGGAAAGAGTAGAGAGAGGGAGGGAGGTGAGGGAGGACACAGTAGAGAGAGGGAGGGAGGTGAGGGAGGACACAGTAGAGAGAGGGAGGGAGGTGAGGAAAGAGTAGAGAGAGGGAGGGAGGTGAGGACACAGTAGAGAGGTAGGGAGGGAGGTGAGGGTAGGGAGGTGAGGGGAAGGAGGGAGGTAAGGACACAGTAGAGGGAAGGAAGGAGGACACAACACAGGGAAGGAGGGAAAGAGACAGGTACAGAATCAGGAAACCTGAGATACTTTTCTGAGTGAATGTCCTTCACATAAATATATTAACAACATGCAGACTTAAACCCAATGTATATCTGCTGCTTTGCAGAAAGTAGACTAATCCACTATACTGAAAAGCACGCATCCCTAGAGAATTGTAAATAATCGTAAATAAAAGAAATTAGCAGCTTCAGTATCAGCTCATCACTTCCTCAACGACCCCGTTGACTGAAATCTTTCATGCTTCTAGACTCCAGACTGGGATCTTCTCCTGGATATACCTACTAACCTCAGAGGCCGTGGTTTCATGCTTCTAGACTCCAGACTGGGATCTTCTCCTGGATATACCTACTAACCTCAGAGGCCGTGGTTTCATGCTTCTAGACTCCAGACTGGGATCTTCTCCTGGATATACCTACTAACCTCAGAGGCCGTGGTTTCATGCTTCTAGACTCCAGACTGGGATCTTCTCCTGGATATACCTACTAACCTCAGAGGCCGTGGTTTCATGCTTCTAGACTCCAGACTGGGATCTTCTCCTGGATATACCTACTAACCTCAGAGGCCGTGGTTTCATGCTTCTAGACTCCAGACTGGGATCTTCTCCTGGATATACCTACTAACCTCAGAGGCCGTGGTTTCCCCGTCCAAGTCAAAGTCAGTTTGCTCGCTGTCCGTCTGTTATTTTAAACCAGACAGAGGAACCGTTCCCGATCAGCAAGCAGGGAGAGAGAGAGACAGAACCAGTTCAAACTTTGGACACGTTAACGTTGAATATTCCTCCTTAACAGTGACAAATCACAATCATAAAACGGAGAGAGCGGTTGGATGCATTGGGAAATACATAGAGGTCGCTATATAAGCATTACAAAAAACTACAAAGATAAACCTAGGCAAAAAATGAAGAGATAAGCAAGAATAATTTGTAAACAGACAGAGGAAGTGTAAACCGTTAACGTTGAACAGACAGAGGAAATGTAAACCGTTAACGTTGAACAGACAGAGGAAATGTAAACCGTTAACGTTGAACAGACAGAGGAAGTGTAAACCGTTAACGTTGAACAGACAGAAGAAATATAAACCGTTAACGTTGAACAGACAGAGGAAGTGTAAACCGTTAACGTTGAACAGACAGAGGAAGTGTAAACCGTTAACGTTGAACAGTGATGTAGTAGTGGTTTAAGGCCCTACTATAGTAGAGTTACTGATGTAGTAGTGGTTTAAGGCCCTACTATAGTAGAGTTACTGATGTAGTAGTGGTTTAAGGCCCTACTATAGTAGAGTTACTGATGTAGTAGTGGTTTAAGGCCTACTATAGTAGAGTTACTGATGTAGTAGTGGTTTAAGGCCCTACTATAGTAGAGTTACTGATGTAGTAGTGGTTTAAGGCCCTACTATAGTAGAGTTACTGATGTAGTAGTGGTTTAAGGCCCTACTATAGTAGAGTTACTGATGTAGTAGTGGTTTAAGGCCCTACTATAGTAGAGTTACTGATGTAGTAGTGGTTTAAGGCCTACTATAGTAGGTAACACCGCTTCCTCTTCCTCTGAACAACTGTCATGGTGATGCAGGCCCTGAGCGATGGAGGCGCTGAGAGATGCCGCCTTGGGCTCCAGGTAGCACAGACACAGCGCCAGCGGGAAGGACAGCGTGAGGGCGTAAGGCACCGAGAACGACGCGGACAGGAGAAAGAAGAAGAGGAAGAAGAAGCAGGGGATGAGAGAAGGCGACGGAGGAGGGACGGAAATGTTACACGCTCTCAGGGAGGAAGGTGAGCTCCGTGATGTCGGGGAAGGTGAGGTAGCCATCCTCGTCTAGGTAAGAGGAGAGGTCGGGGAGGTGCAGGGAGAAGGTGAACAGAGTGCCGCCGCGCCTCCCGTGGGCCTTCAGCTGTTCTAGACGCCGTTTCCGGGCCGACAGGAGTAACACCTGCTCCTCTAGGAGGGCGGCGGCGCGGTCCGCTTTGGCCAGGCGCCGGCGGCATCCCGCCGAGGATTTAGCCGGGCTGACGGACGCACAGCGTTTTACGGGACGCGTTCTCCCTGCGCTGCCGACGGACCTTAGTGGAGGTCACGGGGGAGGAGGGGAGGGAGATCTCAGAGCGGAAGGGGTCAGAAGAGTTGGCTAATATGAGGAAGAGGAAGACAATCTACCTTGTTGTCATGTCTGAGCGAGGTTGAGATGACGTTGTGATCCGACGTCTCGTCGGCGTTGGTCTGCTCCGCCTCTCCCTCAGCCTTCTTCTCTGGGGTTATTACCGTGGCGATCAGGTCTCCCGTGGCGACAGCTTTGGCTGGTGTAGCTTCCCTCGTCATCAGGGTGTGGTGGTTCTCTGTTATGGGCACTGGGAAGAGGGACGGTGACATTTACATTCAAGATGTGTGATTTGAAGATTGAGATGAGGTATTCTGGGTGTTAAAAAGCCCGGTCCTGAGTAGTCCTTAACCCCGTCACCTCGGACTGATGTTTACAGGTCTTTAAAGAGGAACATCCATCACTACACTGCTTATAGACTCTTATAGCTCCTGTCTCCGTTGGACAGGGGTAGGGAGTGATTTAGGAGGGTAACACAATGGATGAGTCCCTACCTCCGTTGGACAGGGGTAGGAAGTGATTTAGGAGGGTAACACAGTGGATGAGTCCCTACCTCCGTTGGACAGGGGTAGGGTGATTTAGGAGGGTAACACAGTGGATGAGTCCCTATCTCCGTTGGACAGGGGTAGGGAGTGATTTAGGAGTGTAGCACAGTGGATGAGTCCCTATCTCCGTTGGGAAGGGGTAGGGAGTGATTTAGGAGGGTAACACAATGGATGAGTCTCTACCTCATTGGGAAGGGGTAGGGAGTGATTTAGGAGGGTAACACAATGGATGAGTCCCTACCTCATTGGGAAGGGGTAGGGAGTGATTTAGGAGGGTAACACAATGGATGAGTCCCTACCTCATTGGGAAGGGGTAGGGAGTGATTTAGGAGGGTAACACAATGGATGAGTCCCTATCTCCGTTGGACAGGGGTAGGGAGTGATTTAGGAGGGTAACACAGTGGATGAGTCCCTACCTCCGTTGGACAGGGGTAGGGAGTGATTTAGGAGGGTAACACAATGGATGAGTCCCTATCTCTGTTGGACAGGGGTAGGGAGTGATTTAGGAGGGTAACACAATAAATGAGTCCCTATCTCCGTTGGACAGGGGTAGGGAGTGATTTAGGAGGGTAACACAATGGATGAGTCTCTACCTCCGTTGGGAAGGGGTAGGGAGTGATTTAGGAGGGTAACACAATGGATGAGTCCCTATCTCCGTTGGACAGGGGTAGGGAGTGATTTAGGAGGGTAACACAGTGGATGAGTCCCTACCTCCGTTGGACAGGGGTAGGGAGTGATTTAGGAGGGTAACACAATGGATGAGTCCCTATCTCCGTTGGACAGGGGTAGGGAGTGATTTAGGAGGGTAACACAATAAATGAGTCCCTACCTCATTGGGAAGGGGTAGGGAGTGATTTAGGAGGGTAACACAATGGATGAGTCCCTACCTCATTGGGAAGGGGTAGGGTGTGATTTAGGAGGGTGACACAATAAATGAGTCCCTATCTCCGTTGGACAGGGGTAGGGTGTGATTTAGGAGGGTAACACAATAAATGAGTCCCTACCTCATTGGGAAGGGGTAGGGAGTGATTTAGGAGGGTAACACAATGGATGAGTCCCTACCTCATTGGGAAGGGGTAGGGAGTGATTTAGGAGGGTAACACAGTAGATGAGTCCCTACCTCCGTTGGGAAGGGGTAGGGAGTGATTTAGGAGGGTAACACAGTGGATGAGTCCCTACCTCCGTCGAGACTACGTGACATGGAGTAGCGTTTGGAGGAGGAGCGTTCGAAGAAGGGCGAGGCCCTGATGATCTGAGAGGAGACTCTCCGGGTCTGAGCCTGGGTTCTACCGCTGTAGCGGTACTTAGAACCGAGACCTGGGAACTTCTTAGGGGGGGCCTCTGGAGACACCAGTCTGGAGGAGAGAGGAGAGTACAGTAAGGCATTGAGAACATATGTTGATGATTAATGACGCTTAACGATTTGTGCGTATAATGTTTCTGCTTGTGCGTTTTCTATCTAATGAACATGCTACAACACTTGGGCGTACCTCTTACCTGAAGAATGTGTGTTGCTCAACACACGTCTTCCACAGTCTCTTGGCTGCACGGTGGTTAGGGAGCTTGAAGACAATCATGCTCTCAAACTGCTCATACTGCAAGAGGGGAGAGAGAGAGATGGACGGAGAGAGAGGAGATAGAGCGAGATAGAAGGAGAGAGGAGAGAGAGAGAGAGGGGAGAGAGAGAGAGATGGACGGAGAGAGAGCGAGAGAGAGAGGAGAGATAGAGAGAGATGGACGGAGAGAGAGAGAGAGAGAGAGAGAGAGAGAGAGAGAGAGAGAGAGAGAGAGAGAGAGAGAGAAGAGAGAGAGATAGAAGGAGAGAGGAGAAAGGAGAGAGAGAGAGAGGGGAGAGAGAGAGAGATGGACGGAGAGAGAGCGAGAGAGAGATGGACGGAGAGAGCGAGAGCGAGAGAGAGAGAGAGAGAGAGAGAGGATAGAGAGGAGAGAGATAGAAGGAGAGAGAGAGAGAGATAGAATGAGAGAGCGAGAGAGCGAGAGCGAGAGACAGAGACAGAGAGAGCGAGAGAGAGAGCGAGAGAGAGAGAGAGAGAGAGAGAGAGAGAGAGAGAGAGAGAGAGAGAGAGAGAGAGAGAGAGAGAGAGAGAGAGAGAGAGAGAGAGACAGAGACAGAGACAGAGACAGAGATAGAGAGAAAGCGAGAGAGAGCGAGAGAGACACAGAGCGAGAGAAAGCGAGAGAGAGCGAGAGAGACACAGAGCGAGAGAGAGCGAGAGAGACACAGAGAGAGAGAGAGAGAGAGAGAGAGAGAGAGAGAGAGAGAGAGAGAGAGAGAGAGAGAGAGAGAGAGAGAGAGAGAGAGAGAGAGAGAGAGAGAGAGAGAGAGAGAGAGAGAGAGAGAGAGAGAGAGAGAGAGAGAGAGAGAGAGAGAGAGAGAGAGAGAGGTGGTAACCATATCAGAAGTGATTCCAGTCTTAAGACAAACAGAAAACATTTTCATGAATAGGTGGGCCGTGGTAAAACTGGTCCCAGAGTTTTACCTGGTCAGTTCACATGGTCAGGAAAACTCCTAGCCCTGACAGATCTGTTGTTGTTGTTGGTGTGTTTACCTCTCCGGGGCGTATCTTGATGTAGAAGTTGTCTCTCTTGTAGGAGATCTTCAGGACCGTGGGCCAGGCGAAGCGGTTGATTCTCAGTCGGTCTCTATAGATGAGGAGACCACTGGAGCACACTCCTAGCATGATCTCTACGCCTTCAGAGTCCTATACATTAGATGTATATTATACAACACATTACAGTGCTTTCAGAAAGTATTCACACGCCTTTGACTGATACTACATGTTCTTCTTGTTACAGCCATGAATTTCAAATGGATTAAATTTTGATTTTTTTTTGTCACTGTCCTACACTGTCCTAGAAACGTTTACAAGTTATTTACAAATAAAAAGCTGAAGAAAATAGATATTCAAACCCTTTGTTATGTCGAGCCTAAATACGTTGATGAGTAAAAATGTGCTTAACAAGTCACATAATAAGTTGCATGGACTCATTGTGTGTGCAATAATAGTGTTTAACGTGATTTTTGAATGACTACCTCATCTCTGTAACCTGTATCCAATGCCTCGCAAAGAAGGGCAACTATTGGTAGATGGGTAAAAATAAAGAGACATTGAAAAATCCGTTTGATAATGGTGAAGATATTAATTATACAGAAGACAGTGATTCTTCTCTTAGACTCTACAGAGTGGTTTAATAAGAGGAGAGACAGGTTTCCTACCAACTAGCCAGGTGGTTTAATGAGAGGAGAGACAGGTTTCCTACCAACTAGCCAGGTGGTTTAATGAGAGGAGAGACAGGTTTCCTACCAACTAGCCAGGTGATTTAATGAGAGGAGAGACATGTTTCCTACCAACTAGCCAGGTGGTTTAATGAGAGGAGAGACAGGTTTCCTACTGACTAGCCAGGTGGTTTAATGAGAGGAGAGACAGGTTTCCTACCAACTAGCCAGGTGGTTTAATAAGAGGAGAGACAGGTTTCCTACCAACTAGCCAGGTGGTTTAATGAGAGGAGAGACAGGTTTCCTACCAACTAGCCAGGTGATTTAATGAGAGGAGAGACATGTTTCCTACCAACTAGCCAGGTGGTTTAATGAGAGGAGAGACAGGTTTCCTACTGACTAGCCAGGTGGTTTAATGAGAGGAGAGACAGGTTTCCTACCAACTAGCCAGGTGGTTTAATAAGAGGAGAGACAGGTTTCCTACCAACTAGCCAGGTGGTTTAATGAGAGGAGAGACAGGTTTCCTACCAACTAGCCAGGTGTTTTAATGAGAGGAGAGACAGGTTTCCTACCAACTAGCCAGGTGGTTTAATGAGAGGAGAGACAGGTTTCCTACCAACTAGCCAGGTGGTTTAATGAGAGGAGAGACACCCTTCCTACCAACTAGCCAGGTGGTTTAATGAGAGGAGAGACAGGCTTCCTACCAACTAGCCAGGTGGTTTAATGAGAGGAGAGACAGGTTTCCTACCAACTAGCCAGGTGGTTTAATGAGAGGAGAGACAGGTTTCCTACCAACTAGCCAGGTGGTTTAATGAGAGGAGAGACACCCTTCCTACCAACTAGCCAGGTGGTTTAATGAGAGGAGAGACAGGCTTCCTACCAACTAGCCAGGTGGTTTAATGAGAGGAGAGACAGGTTTCCTACCAACTAGCCAGGTGGTTTAATGAGAGGAGAGACAGGTTTCCTACCAACTAGCCAGGTGGTTTAATGAGAGGAGAGACCCTTCCTACCAACTAGCCAGGTGGTTTAATGAGAGGAGAGACAGGTTTCCTACCAACTAGCCAGATGGTTTAATGAGAGGAGAGACAGGTTTTCTACCAACTAGCCAGGTGGTTTAATAAGAGGAGAGACAGGTTTCCTACCAACTAGCCAGGTGGTTTAATGAGAGGAGAGACAGGTTTCCTACCTACTAGCCAGGTGGTTTAATAAGAGGAGAGACAGGTTTCCTACTGACTAGCCAGGTGGTTTAATGAGAGGAGAGACAGGTTTCCTACCAACTAGCCAGATGGTTTAATGAGAGGAGAGACAGGTTTCCTACCAACTAGCCAGGTGGTTTAATGAGAGGAGAGACACCCTTCCTACCAACTAGCCAGGTGGTTTAATGAGAGGAGAGACAGGTTTCCTACCAACTAGCCAGGTGGTTTAATGAGAGGAGAGACAGGTTTCCTACCAACTAGCCAGGTGGTTTAATGAGAGGAGAGACAGGTTTTCTACCAACTAGCCAGGTGGTTTAATGAGAGGAGAGACAGGTTTCCTACCAACTAGCCAGGTGGTTTAATGAGAGGAGAGACAGGTTTCCTACCAACTAGCCAGATGGTTTAATGAGAGGAGAGACAGGTTTTCTACCAACTAGCCAGGTGGTTTAATAAGAGGAGAGACAGGTTTCCTACCAACTAGCCAGGTGGTTTAATGAGAGGAGAGACAGGTTTCCTACCTACTAGCCAGGTGGTTTAATAAGAGGAGAGACAGGTTTCCTACTGACTAGCCAGGTGGTTTAATGAGAGGAGAGACAGGTTTCCTACCAACTAGCCAGGTGGTTTAATGAGAGGAGAGACAGGTTTCCTACCAACTAGCCAGGTGGTTTAATGAGAGGAGAGACAGGTTTCCTACCAACTAGCCAGGTGGTTTAATGAGAGGAGAGACAGGTTTCCTACCAACTAGCCAGGTGGTTTAATGAGAGGAGACACAGGTTTCCTACCAACTAGCCAGGTGGTTTAATGAGAGGAGAGACAGGTTTACTACCAACTAGCCAGGTGGTTGAATGAGAGGAGAGACAGGTTTCCTACTGACTAGCCAGGTGGTTTAATGAGAGGAGAGACAGGTTTCCTACCAACTAGCCAGGTGGTTTAATAAGAGGAGAGACAGGTTTCCTACCAACTAGCCAGGTGGTTTAATGAGAGGAGAGACAGGTTTCCTACCAACTAGCCAGGTGGTTTAATGAGAGGAGAGACAGGTTTCCTACTGACTAGCCAGGTGGTTTAATGAGAGGAGAGACAGGTTTCCTACCAACTAGCCAGGTGGTTTAATAAGAGGAGAGACAGGTTTCCTACCAACTAGCCAGGTGGTTTAATGAGAGGAGAGACAGGTTTCCTACCAACTAGCCAGGTGGTTTAATGAGAGGAGAGACAGGTTTCCTACCAACTAGCCAGGTGATTTAATGAGAGGAGAGACATGTTTCCTACCAACTAGCCAGGTGGTTTAATGAGAGGAGAGACAGGTTTCCTACTGACTAGCCAGGTGGTTTAATGAGAGGAGAGACAGGTTTCCTACCAACTAGCCAGGTGGTTTAATAAGAGGAGAGACAGGTTTCCTACCAACTAGCCAGGTGGTTTAATGAGAGGAGAGACAGGTTTCCTACCAACTAGCCAGGTGATTTAATGAGAGGAGAGACATGTTTCCTACCAACTAGCCAGGTGGTTTAATGAGAGGAGAGACAGGTTTCCTACTGACTAGCCAGGTGGTTTAATGAGAGGAGAGACAGGTTTCCTACCAACTAGCCAGGTGGTTTAATAAGAGGAGAGACAGGTTTCCTACCAACTAGCCAGGTGGTTTAATGAGAGGAGAGACAGGTTTCCTACCAACTAGCCAGGTGTTTTAATGAGAGGAGAGACAGGTTTCCTACCAACTAGCCAGGTGGTTTAATGAGAGGAGAGACAGGTTTCCTACCAACTAGCCAGGTGGTTTAATGAGAGGAGAGACACCCTTCCTACCAACTAGCCAGGTGGTTTAATGAGAGGAGAGACAGGCTTCCTACCAACTAGCCAGGTGGTTTAATGAGAGGAGAGACAGGTTTCCTACCAACTAGCCAGGTGGTTTAATGAGAGGAGAGACAGGTTTCCTACCAACTAGCCAGGTGGTTTAATGAGAGGAGAGACACCCTTCCTACCAACTAGCCAGGTGGTTTAATGAGAGGAGAGACAGGCTTCCTACCAACTAGCCAGGTGGTTTAATGAGAGGAGAGACAGGTTTCCTACCAACTAGCCAGGTGGTTTAATGAGAGGAGAGACAGGTTTCCTACCAACTAGCCAGGTGGTTTAATGAGAGGAGAGACACCCTTCCTACCAACTAGCCAGGTGGTTTAATGAGAGGAGAGACAGGTTTCCTACCAACTAGCCAAATGGTTTAATGAGAGGAGAGACAGGTTTTCTACCAACTAGCCAGGTGGTTTAATAAGAGGAGAGACAGGTTTCCTACCAACTAGCCAGGTGGTTTAATGAGAGGAGAGACAGGTTTCCTACCTACTAGCCAGGTGGTTTAATAAGAGGAGAGACAGGTTTCCTACTGACTAGCCAGGTGGTTTAATGAGAGGAGAGACAGGTTTCCTACCAACTAGCCAGATGGTTTAATGAGAGGAGAGACAGGTTTCCTACCAACTAGCCAGGTGGTTTAATGAGAGGAGAGACACCCTTCCTACCAACTAGCCAGGTGGTTTAATGAGAGGAGAGACAGGTTTCCTACCAACTAGCCAGGTGGTTTAATGAGAGGAGAGACAGGTTTCCTACCAACTAGCCAGGTGGTTTAATGAGAGGAGAGACAGGTTTTCTACCAACTAGCCAGGTGGTTTAATGAGAGGAGAGACAGGTTTCCTACCAACTAGCCAGGTGGTTTAATGAGAGGAGAGACAGGTTTCCTACCAACTAGCCAGATGGTTTAATGAGAGGAGAGACAGGTTTTCTACCAACTAGCCAGGTGGTTTAATAAGAGGAGAGACAGGTTTCCTACCAACTAGCCAGGTGGTTTAATGAGAGGAGAGACAGGTTTCCTACCTACTAGCCAGGTGGTTTAATAAGAGGAGAGACAGGTTTCCTACTGACTAGCCAGGTGGTTTAATGAGAGGAGAGACAGGTTTCCTACCAACTAGCCAGGTGGTTTAATGAGAGGAGAGACAGGTTTCCTACTGACTAGCCAGGTGGTTTAATGAGAGGAGAGACAGGTTTCCTACCAACTAGCCAGGTGGTTTAATAAGAGGAGAGACAGGTTTCCTACCAACTAGCCAGGTGGTTTAATGAGAGGAGAGACAGGTTTCCTACCAACTAGCCAGGTGTTTTAATGAGAGGAGAGACAGGTTTCCTACCAACTAGCCAGGTGGTTTAATGAGAGGAGAGACAGGTTTCCTACCAACTAGCCAGGTGGTTTAATGAGAGGAGAGACACCCTTCCTACCAACTAGCCAGGTGGTTTAATGAGAGGAGAGACAGGCTTCCTACCAACTAGCCAGGTGGTTTAATGAGAGGAGAGACAGGTTTCCTACCAACTAGCCAGGTGGTTTAATGAGAGGAGAGACAGGTTTCCTACCAACTAGCCAGGTGGTTTAATGAGAGGAGAGACACCCTTCCTACCAACTAGCCAGGTGGTTTAATGAGAGGAGAGACAGGCTTCCTACCAACTAGCCAGGTGGTTTAATGAGAGGAGAGACAGGTTTCCTACCAACTAGCCAGGTGGTTTAATGAGAGGAGAGACAGGTTTCCTACCAACTAGCCAGGTGGTTTAATGAGAGGAGAGACACCCTTCCTACCAACTAGCCAGGTGGTTTAATGAGAGGAGAGACAGGTTTCCTACCAACTAGCCAGATGGTTTAATGAGAGGAGAGACAGGTTTTCTACCAACTAGCCAGGTGGTTTAATAAGAGGAGAGACAGGTTTCCTACCAACTAGCCAGGTGGTTTAATGAGAGGAGAGACAGGTTTCCTACCTACTAGCCAGGTGGTTTAATAAGAGGAGAGACAGGTTTCCTACTGACTAGCCAGGTGGTTTAATGAGAGGAGAGACAGGTTTCCTACCAACTAGCCAGATGGTTTAATGAGAGGAGAGACAGGTTTCCTACCAACTAGCCAGGTGGTTTAATGAGAGGAGAGACACCCTTCCTACCAACTAGCCAGGTGGTTTAATGAGAAGAGAGACAGGTTTCCTACCAACTAGCCAGGTGGTTTAATGAGAGGAGAGACAGGTTTCCTACCAACTAGCCAGGTGGTTTAATGAGAGGAGAGACAGGTTTTCTACCAACTAGCCAGGTGGTTTAATGAGAGGAGAGACAGGTTTCCTACCAACTAGCCAGATGGTTTAATGAGAGGAGAGACAGGTTTTCTACCAACTAGCCAGGTGGTTTAATAAGAGGAGAGACAGGTTTCCTACCAACTAGCCAGGTGGTTTAATGAGAGGAGAGACAGGTTTCCTACCTACTAGCCAGGTGGTTTAATAAGAGGAGAGACAGGTTTCCTACTGACTAGCCAGGTGGTTTAATGAGAGGAGAGACAGGTTTCCTACCAACTAGCCAGGTGGTTTAATGAGAGGAGAGACAGGTTTCCTACCAACTAGCCAGGTGGTTTAATGAGAGGAGAGACAGGTTTCCTACCAACTAGCCAGGTGGTTTAATGAGAGGAGAGACAGGTTTCCTACCAACTAGCCAGGTGGTTTAATGAGAGGAGACACAGGTTTCCTACCAACTAGCCAGGTGGTTTAATGAGAGGAGAGACAGGTTTCCTACCAACTAGCCAGGTGGTTGAATGAGAGGAGAGACAGGCTTCCTACTGTACCAACTAGGCCACCTCATTCCTCATTAGTTGGCTCTTTGAAGGGACGATGGTCTATCACCCAGTATATCCGTCTCAACTAGACGGGATCATTTCACTGGTCAGAGTGCTCGTGATAACAGACACAACTAGACGGGATCATTTCACTGGTCAGAGTGCTCGTGATAACAGACACAACTAGACGGGATCATTTCACTGGCCAGAGTGCTCGTGATAACAGACACAACTAGACGGGATCATTTCACTGGTCAGAGTGCTCGTGATAACAGACACAACTAGACAGGATCATTTCACTGGTCAGAGTGATCGTGATAACAGACACAACTAGACGGGATCATTTCACTGGTCAGAGTGCTCGTGATAACAGACACACCTAGACAGGATCATTTCACTGGTCAGAGTGCTTGTGATAACAGACACAACTAGACGGGATCATTTCACTGGTCAGAGTGCTCGTGATAACAGACACAACTAGACAGGATCATTTCACTGGTCAGAGTGCTCGTGATAACAGACACAACTAGACAGGATCATTTCACTGGTCAGAGTGCTTGTGATAACAGACACAACTAGACGGGATCATTTCACTGGTCAGAGTGCTCGTGATAACAGACACAACTAGACAGGATCATTTCACTGGTCAGAGTGCTTGTGATAACAGACACAACTAGACGGGATCATTTCACTGGTCAGAGTGCTTGTGATAACAGACACAACTAGACGGGATCATTTCACTGGTCAGAGTGCTTGTGATAACAGACACAACTAGACGGGATCATTTCACTGGTCAGAGTGCTCGTGATAACAGACACAACTAGACGGGATCATTTCACTGGTCAGAGTGCTCGTGATAACAGACACAACTAGACAGGATAATTTCACTGGTCAGAGTGCTTGTGATAACAGACACAACTAGACAGGATCATTTCACTGGTCAGAGTGCTCGTGATAACAGACACAACTAGACAGGATCATTTCACTGGTCAGAGTACTCGTGATAACAGACACAACTAGACGGGATCATTTCACTGGTCAGAGTGCTCGTGATAACAGACACAACTAGACAGGATAATTTCACTGGTCAGAGTGCTTTTGATAACAGACACAACTAGACGGGATCATTTCACTGGTCAGAGTGCTCGTGATAACAGACACAACTAGACAGGATCATTTCACTGGTCAGAGTGCTTGTGATAACAGACACAACTAGACAGGATCATTTCACTGGTCAGAGTGCTTGTGATAACAGACACAACTAGACGGGATCATTTCACTGGTCAGAGTGCTTGTGATAACAGACACAACTAGACGGGATCATTTCACTGGTCAGAGTGCTCGTGATAACAGACAGTATCTGCCATCGGGATCGAGAGTGACGGCTCCAATTTGTAGTGTTGTCTGTCTGTCTGTCTGTCTGTCTGTCTGTCTGTCTGTCTGTCTGTCTGTCTGTCTGTCTGTCTGTCTGTCTGTCTGTCTGTCTCATCTGTCTGTCTGTCTCTTGATCTGTCTGTCTGTCTCTCTCTTCATCTGTCTGTCTGTCCGTCTGTCTCTTGATCTGTCTGTCTGTCTCTCTCTTCATCAGTATGGCTGTCTCTTGATCTGTCTGTCTGTCTCTCTCTTCATCTGTCTGTCTCTTGATCTGTCTGCCTGTCTCTCTCTTCATCAGTATGTCTGTCTCTCTCTTCATCTCTATGTCTGTCTCTCTCTTCATCAGTCTGTCTGTCTCTCTCTTCGTCTGTCTGTCTGTCTCTCTCTTCATCTGTCTGTATGTCTGTCTCTCTCTTCATCTGTCTGTCTGTCTCTCTCTCTCTTCGTCTGTCTGTCTGTCTGTCTGTCTGTCTGTCTGTCTGTCTGTCTGTCTGTCTGTCTGTCTGTCTGTCTGTCTGTCTGTGTCTGTCTGTCTCTCTGTCTGTCTCTCTCCATCTGTATGTCTGCCCAATGAGATTAATAAAATCAAACACATAATTAAAACAGAGGGGATTATACTACAGAATCTCCTCAGGGCATTCCAAGCCAAGGCAAAGCCACACGGGAGTCAGTGGAGCTAACTAACAGGGCTAAGGCTCATGGTGAGAAGCAGAAAGACAGTGGACAGTCAGTTGTCAGCCCAGCTAGAGGTCATGTCATTGGACGGTCAGTTGTCAGCCCAGCTAGAGGTCATGTCATTGGACGGTCAGTTGTCAGCCCAGCTAGAGGTCATGTCATTGGACGGTCAGTTGTCAGCCCAGCTAGAGGTCATGTCATTGGACGGTCAGTTGTCAGCCCGGCTAGAGGTCATGTCATTGGACAGTCAGTTGTCAGCCCAGCTAGAGGTCATGTCATTGGACGGTCAGTTGTCAGCCCAGCTAGAGGTCATGTCATTGGACGGTCAGTTGTCAGCCCAGCTAGAGGTCATGTCATTGGACGGTCAGTTGTCAGCCCAGCTAGAGGTCATGTCATTGGACGGTCAGTTGTCAGCCCAGCTAGAGGTCATGTCATTGGACAGTCAGTTGTCTAGTTTCCTCCAGACGTGACGCTTGGCATTCAGACCAAAGAGTTCAATCTTAGTTTCATCAGACCAGAGAATCTTGTTTCTCATGGTCTGAAAATCCTTTTGAAAAACTCCAAGCGGGCTGTCATGTGCCTTTTACTGAGGAGTGACTTCCGTCTGGCCACTCTACTATAAAGGCCTGATTGGTGGAGTGCTGCAGAGATGGTTGTCCTTCTGGAAGGTTCTCCCATCTCCAAGAGGAGATTTGTC
>NC_092108.1:5014461-5061961 GCF_045679555.1 Salvelinus alpinus
AGCAAGAAAAACAGTCAAATTGAAATGACAATGGCCAATCATGATACATTTCTCGTCCTGATGATTTAACTGGACTATTGAGGAAAAGAGAAGTCAAAAGATGAATCAAGATTGACCCCCCCCCCCCCCCCCCACATTGATAAAAGGGGCATGGTGCTGTTGGGAATCAACAGTATATAGACATCTAGTTAATGAATCAACAGTAATGAATCAACAGTATATAGACATCTAGTTAATGAATCAACAGTATATAGACATCTAGTTAATGAATCAACAGTAATGAATCAACAGTTAATAGACATCTAGTTAATGAATCAACAGTAATGAATCAACAGTATATAGACATCTAGTGAATTAATCAACAGTATATAGACATCTAGTTGATGAATCAACAGTATATCGACATCTAGTCAATGAATCAACAGTAATGAATCAACAGTAATGAATCAACAGTATATAGACATCTAGTTAATGAATCAACAGTAATGAATCAACAGTATATAGACATCTAGTGAATGAATCAACAGTATATAGACATCTAGTGAATGAATCAACAGTATATAGACATCTAGTTGATGAATCAACAGTAATGAATCAACAGTATATAGACATCTAGTTAATGAATCAACAGTAATGAATCAACAGTATATAGACATCTAGTTAATGAATCAACAGTAATGAATCAACAGTATATAGACATCTAGTTAATGAATCAACAGTAATGAATCAACAGTATATAGACATCTAGTTGATGAATCAACAGTAATGAATCAACAGTATATAGACATCTAGTTGATGAATCAACAGTAATGAATCAACAGTATATAGACATCTAGTTAATGAATCAACAGTATATAGACATCTAGTTGATGAATCAACAGTAATGAATCAACAGTAATGAATCAACAGTATATAGACATCTAGTTGATGAATCAACAGTAATGAATCAACAGTATATAGACATCTAGTTAATGAATCAACAGTATATAGACATCTAGTTGATGAATCAACAGTAATTAATCAACAGTAATGAATCAACAGTATGTAGACATCTAGTTAATGAATCAACAGTATATAGACATCTAGTTAATGAATCAACAGTAATGAATCAACAGTATATAGACATCTAGTTGACGAATCAACAGTATATAGACATCTAGTTGATGAATCAACAGTAATGAATCAACAGTATATAGACATCTCGTTGATGAATCAACAGGCACATTAGTAGTTGATCAGAAGAGAGCATTAGATTAGTGTGCTTTTAACTCACTCCTTATCTGCTTCTTCAGTTCCTTGTTAGGGTCCAGCCAGTTCTGGAGAAAGAGGCAATTAGCTGGTAATCAATTCATTACTAATGTTAGACCATTAACTTGTGACTGCAGAGTGCTATTTAACACTGGAAACAAGTCCATGAGCCATCACTGATACAAATACGCCAGATCAGGCGGAGAGGCTGTCTCTCTGACCCATCACTAACACACTAACACAGCTAATCACAGCCCGGTCTAAACACATCATGGGTCTCTAACTACGTTCCTGAAGAGGCTGTCTCTCTGACCCATCACTAACACAGCTAATCACGGCCCAGTCTAAACACCGCGACCAAAACCCCAAATCTCAATCGACATTGAAATGACTAAAACCAAATAGAAACTGTGTATAAGTCATCTATAGTCTCTTCACTCTGTCCAGCTAGATAACAGTCATTTATAGTCTCTTCTCTCTGTCCAGCTAGATAACAGTCATTTATAGTCTCTACACTCTGTCCAGCTTGATAACAGTCATCTATAGTCTCTTCACTCTGTCCAGCTAGATAACAGTCATTTATAGTCTCTTCTCTCTGTCCAGCTTGATACCAGTCATCTATAGTCTCTACACTCTGTCCAGCTTGATAACAGTCATTTATAGTCTCTACACTCTGTCCAGCTTGATAACAGTCATTTATAGTCTCTACACTCTGTCCAGCTTGATAACAGTCATCTATAGTCTCTACACTCTGTCCAGCTTGATAACAGTCATCTATAGTCTCTTCACTCTGTCCAGCTTGATAACAGTCATCTATAGTCTCTTCACTCTGTCCAGCTTGATAACAGTCATTTATAGTCTATTCACTCTGTCCAGCTTGATAACAGTCATCTATAGTCTCTCCACTCTGTCCAGCTAGATAACAGTCATTTATAGTCTCTTCACTCTGTCCAGCTTGATAACAGTCATTTATAGTCTCTTCACTCTGTCCAGCTTGATAACAGTCATTTATAGTCTCTACACTCTGTCCAGCTTGATAACAGTCATCTATAGTCTCTACACTCTGTCCAGCTTGATAACAGTCATCTATAGTCTCTACACTCTGTCCAGCTTGATAACAGTCATTTATAGTCTCTACACTCTGTCCAGCTTGATAACAGTCATTTATAGTCTCTTCACTCTGTCCAGCTTGATAACAGTCATCTATAGTCTCTACACTCTGTCCAGCTTGATAACAGTCATCTATAGTCTCTACACTCTGTCCAGCTTGATAACAGTCATCTATAGTCTCTTCACTCTGTCCAGCTTGATAACAGTCATCTATAGTCTCTACACTCTGTCCAGCTTGATAACAGTCATCTATAGTCTCTTCACTCTGTCCAGCTTGATAACAGTCATCTATAGTCTCTTCACTCTGTCCAGCTAGATAACAGTCATCTATAGTCTCTTCACTCTGTCCAGCTAGATAACAGTCATCTATAGTCTCTTCTCTCTGTCCAGCTTGATAACAGTCATTTATAGTCTCTTCTCTCTGTCCAGCTTGACACCAGTCATCTATAGTCTCTACACTCTGTCCAGCTTGATAACAGTCATCTATAGTCTCTTCACTCTGTCCAGCTAGATAACAGTCATCTATAGTCTCTTCACTCTGTCCAGCTAGATAACAGTCATCTATAGTCTCTTCACTCTGTCCAGCTAGATAACAGTCATCTATAGTCTCTACACTCTGTCCAGTGTGATAACAGTCATCTATAGTCTCTACACTCTGTCCAGCTTGATAACAGTCATTTATAGTCTCTTCTCTCTGTCCAGCTAGATAACAGTCATTTATAGTCTCTACACTCTGTCCAGCTTGATAACAGTCATCTATAGTCTCTTCACTCTGTCCAGCTAGATAACAGTCATCTATAGTCTCTTCACTCTGTCCAGCTAGATAACAGTCATCTATAGTCTCTACACTCTGTCCAGCTTGATAACAGTCATCTATAGTCTCTTCACTCTGTCCCAGCTTGGATAACAGTCATCTATAGTCTCTTCACTCTGTCCAGCTAGATAACAGTCATCTATAGTCTCTTCACTCTGTCCAGCTAGATAACAGTCATCTATAGTCTCTACACTCTGTCCAGCTAGATAACAGTCATTTATAGTCTCTACACTCTGTCCAGCTTGATAACAGTCATCTATAGTCTCTTCACTCTGTCCAGCTTGATAACAGTCATCTATAGTCTCTTCACTCTGTCCAGCTTGATAACAGTCATCTATAGTCTCTTCACTCTGTCCAGCTAGATAACAGTCATTTATAGTCTCTACACTCTGTCCAGCTTGATAACAGTCATCTATAGTCTCTACACTCTGTCCAGCTAGATAACAGTCATTTATAGTCTCTACACTCTGTCCAGCTTGATAACAGTCATCTATAGTCTCTACACTCTGTCCAGCTAGATAACAGTCATTTATAGTCTCTACACTCTGTCCAGCTTGATAACAGTCATCTATAGTCTCTACACTCTGTCCAGCTAGATAACAGTCATTTATAGTCTCTTCACTCTGTCCAGCTTGATAACAGTCATTTATAGTCTCTTCACTCTGTCCAGTTTGATAACAGTCATGTATAGTCTCTTCACTCTGTCCAGCTAGATAACAGTCATTTATAGTCTCTTCACTCTGTCCAGTTTGATAACAGTCATCTATAGTCTCTTCACTCTGTCCAGCTAGATAACAGTCATCTATAGTCTCTACACTCTGTCCAGCTAGATAACAGTCATCTATAGTCTCTTCACTCTGTCCAGCTTGATAATAGTCATTTATAGTCTCTTCTCTCTGTCCAGCTAGATAACAGTCATCTATAGTCTCTTCACTCTGTCCAGCTTGATAACAGTCATCTATAGTCTCTACACTCTGTCCAGCTTGATAATAGTCATTTATAGTCTCTTCTCTCTGTCCAGCTAGATAACAGTCATCTATAGTCTCTTCACTCTGTCCAGCTTGATAACAGTCATCTATAGTCTCTTCACTCTGTCCAGCTTGATAACAGTCATCTATAGTCTCTTCACTCTGTCCAGCTAGATAACAGTCATCTATAGTCTCTTCACTCTGTCCAGCTTGATAACAGTCATCTATAGTCTCTACACTCTGTCCAGCTTGATAACAGTCATCTATAGTCTCTTCACTCTGTCCAGCTAGATAACAGTCATCTATAGTCTCTTCACTCTGTCCAGCTTGATAACAGTCATCTATAGTCTCTACACTCTGTCCAGCTTGATAACAGTCATCTATAGTCTCTTCACTCTGTCCAGCTAGATAACAGTCATCTATAGTCTCTTCACTCTGTCCAGCTTGATAACAGTCATTTATAGTCTCTTCACTTTATCCAGCTTCATAACAGTCATCGAAACAAAAGCTAGACAGTCAGGGAGCATCTAAATTCTAAAAGCGATGGATATAACATTTGTACAGCGAGGAAATATACTCAAGATGAAGGGCAGCAGCCCCCCAGACCTTGGTGAAGACCCAATGTGGCCCGTGGGGGTAAATGAGTTCGACACTCCTGATCTAGAACCTTCTGTACTCCACCTTCTGGTTCTCCACGTCACGGTACGTCATGCCAAAGTAGTCCGTCTCCAGCAGGTTCAGATGGTCACACACCTTGGCAAACAGCAGCTGGCCTCTGGCTTGTTTCTGGTGACATACACAGATCAATCAACCAATCAATGAAATGTATTTATAAAGCCCTTCTTACATCAGCTGATGTCACAAAGTGCTGTACAGAAACCCAGACTAAAACCCCAAACAGCAAGCAATGCAGATGTAGAAGCACGGTGGCTAGGAGAAACTCCCTAGAAAGGCCGGAACCTAGGAAGAAACCTAGAGAGGAACCAGGCTATGAGGATTGGCCAGTCCTCTTCTGGCTGTGCCGGGTGGAGATTATAACAGAACATGGCCAAGATGTTCAAATGTTCATAAATGACCAGCAGAGTCAGATAATAATAATCACAGTGGTTGTAGAAGGTGCAACAGGTCATCACCTCAGGAGATCATTATCCAATAGGAGGATGAGGGTAATAATATTGGAGCTTACATCACTTCATACTCCAATGATCACAGTACACACTAGCATATCACATAGAATGTTTGTGTCACGACTTCCGTCGAAATTGGTCCCTCTCCTTGTTCGGGCGGTCGACGTCACCGACCTTCTAGCCATCGCTGATCCATTTTTCATTTTCCATTGGTTTTGTCTTGTCTTCCATCACACCTGGTTCCAATCCCATCAATTACATGCTGTGTATTTAACCCTCTGTTCCCCCTTATGTCCTTGTCGGTGATTGTTTTCTTGTAGTGCTTATGCAACGGTGTGCTGGTATTTACCGGGTTTTGTTTGACCCATTTATTGTTCTGTTGACGGTGGTTTATGGATATTAAACGACACCGTTGTAAATCAGTGTTCGCTCTCCTGCGCCTGACTTCTCTGCCCGCCGGTACGCACCTCGCTACAGTTTGCCCAATACAGTGCTTCCCTCCAAGAGGTATGCTAGTATAGTGTGGAGAATGGAACCTCTAGTTGATCATATCTGTTATTAACAACGCCAGTACAGTGCGTCTTGCAGGGATCAATATGGAGAAATGGTTAATTGACGAGAGAGCAGGATCAGACATGTAGAACTTGTTCTGAACTGGCCTACCTGGTTAAATAAAGGTGAAAAAAGTGAAGAAAAAAAAATTATGTTATAGACACAGAATGGCCATGACTTCCTCTCTGATGTCCTGACCCCACCCCCGACCCGCCCCTACAGCGTCTCTTAGCCACGCCCCTATAGCATCTCTTAACCCCGCCCCTACAGCTTCTCTTAGCCCTGCCCCTACAGCGTATCTTAGCCCCGCCCCTACAGCTTCTCTTAACCCCGCCCCTACCCTCCGTCTCTCCTCCCCCTCTCCCCTCCTCCTCCTCCTCTTCCTCATCCCCCTGTACTCACATCCACCGTTGTGGTGTAGTCGGTGCCATCTAGCAGGGTGATTCTACACTGCATGTTTCCCTCTCCCCATCTCTCCCCTCCGTCTCTCTCCCCCTCTCCCCTCCGTCTCTCTCCCCCTCTCCCCTCCGTCTCTCCTCCCCCATCCCCCTGTACTCACATCCACCGTTGTGGTGTAGTCGGTGCCATCTAGCAGGGTGATTCTACACTGCATGTTTCCCTCTCCCCCTCTCTCCCCTCCGTCTCTCTCCCCCTCTCCCCTCCGTCTCTCTCCCCCTCTCCCCTCCGTCTCTCCTCCCCCATCCCCCTGTACTCACATCCACCGTTGTGGTGTAGTCGGTGCCATCTAGCAGGGTGATTCTACACTGCATGTTTCCCTCTCCCCCTCTCTCCCCTCCGTCTCTCTCCCCCTCTCCCCTCCGTCTCTCTCCCCCTCTCCCCTCCGTCTCTCCTCCCCCATCCCCCTGTACTCACATCCACCGTGGTGGTGTAGTCGGTGCCATCTAGCAGGGTGATTCTACACTGCATGTTCTTCAGCTTCTTGACTCCCCTCAGTGGAGACTTGATTGACAGGCGACTGGTTGACGATCTGGTAGATGAAAGGTCCTCAAACTACATCAGGGAAAAGAGTAAAGGACACAGGATGTTTAGCGATTGATTCTTCATTAGGGAGGACATTTATCTAGTAAGTGTTTGTTTAGTATGTGTTGTGCTGTCACTTGACGGGAGAGAAACAGAATAACAGTGTTTAAATGATAGAAGACAATAATACAATACGGAATGGGTGCCAAACAGATTTTTGGACGTGCACTTATCTACAATGGTTATCACATCGTTACTGGTCATACAATTAAGATTGGTCCCGTCGTCATGACTACATAGAGAAGCGTTACATCCCAGTAACAGACTGGTTCCCATGACCACAGAGTCTAGGGTCACAGAGAGAGCAGTTTAACACTAGAAACGCCATAGGCCAACGGCCACTGACGCTTGATTTTGTAAATTTAATAAATTGCTCCCCTCCCCCCAAAAATGCAATGTCCTGCTCCTTTTCCTGACTTTTCCTAAATGTTATATTTTACCCCACTCATTTGTCAGAATTTTGAAATCATAAAAGTATTCAGAGTCTTTTTACCAGTTATTTTCACACCTATTACTAACTTAATCCGCCAAGACAATGTGCTGTAGGACGTTGGTACCCAGCCAGGCTCCAAGACAATGTTCTGTAGGACGCTGGTACCCTGCCAGGCTCCATGACAATGTGCTGTAGGACGTTGGTACCCTGCCAGGCACCAAGACAATGTTCTGTAGGATGTTGGTACCCAGCCAGGCTCCAAGACAATGTCCTGTAGGACGTTGGTACCCAGCCAGGCTCCAAGACAATGTCCTGTAGGACGTTGGTACCCAGCCAGGCTCCAAGACAATGTGCTGTAGGACGTTGGTACCCAGCCAGGCACCAAGACAATGTGCTGTAGGACGTTGGTACCCAGCCAGGCACCAAGACAATGTGCTGTAGGACGTTGGTACCCAGCCAGGCACCAAGACAATGTACTGTAGGACGCTGGTACCCTGCCAGGCTCCATGACAATGTGCTGTAGGACGTTGGTACCCTGCCAGGCACCAAGACAATGTTCTGTAGGATGTTGGTACCCAGCCAGGCTCCAAGACAATGTCCTGTAGGACGTTGGTACCCAGCCAGGCTCCAAGACAATGTCCTGTAGGACGTTGGTACCCAGCCAGGCTCCAAGACAATGTCCTGTAGGACGTTGGTACCCAGCCAGGCACCAAGACAATGTGCTGTAGGACGTTGGTACCCAGCCAGGCACCAAGACAATGTGCTGTAGGACGTTGGTACCCAGCCAGGCTACAAGACAATGTGCTGTAGGACGTTGGTACCCAGCCAGGCTCCAGGACAATGTGCTGTAAGACGTTGGTACCCAGCCAGGCACCAAGACAATGTGCTGTAGGACGTTGGTACCCAGCCAGGCTCCAAGACAATGTGCTGTAGGACGTTGGTCCGAGGCCCAGGGGGGGCGGGCAGCCGGCTCCAAGACTGGCGAGGACTGTCCGCCGGCTCCGCTGGCGAGGACGTTGGTACCCGGCCGGCTCCAGCGGCTGAGGCGTGGACCCAGCCAGGCTACAAGCTGTGCTGTAGGACGTTGGTAACCAGCCAGGCTCCAAGACAATGTGCTGTAGGATGTTGGTACCCAGCCAGGCTCCAAGACAATGTGCTGTAGGACGTTGGTACCCAGCCAGGCTCCAAGACAATGTGCTGTAGGACGTTGGTACCCAGCCAGGCTCCAAGACAATGTGCTGTAGGACGTTGGTAACCAGCCAGGCTAAAAGACAATGTGCTGTAGGACGTTGGTAACCGGCCAGGCTCCAGGACAATGTGCTGTAGGACGTTGGTACCCAGCCAGGCTCCAAGACAATGTGCTGTAGGACGTTGGTACCCAGCCAGGCTCCAAGACAATGTGCTGTAGGACGTTGGTACCCAGCCAGGCTCTAAGACAATGTCCTGTAGGACGTTGGTACCCAGCCAGGCTCCATGACAATAAGCTGTAGGACGTTGGTAACCGGCCAGGCTCCAGGACAATGTGCTGTAGGACATTGGTACCCAGCCAGGCTACAAGACAATGTCCTGTAGGACGTTGGTACCCGGCCAGGCTCCAAGACAATGTGCTGTAGGACGTTGGTACCCAGCCAGGCTCCAAGACAATGTCCTGTAGGACGTTGGTACCCAGCCAGGCTCCAAGACAATGTTCTGTAGGACGTTGGTACCCAGCCAGGCTCCAAGACAATGTGCTGTAGGACGTTGGTACCCAGCCAGGCAGCAAGACAATGTGCTGTAGGACGTTGGTACCCAGCCAGGCACCAAGACAATGTGCTGTAGCACGTTGGTACCCAGCCAGACGCTAATGCGTCTCTCTCTCCTCACTGAATGAATGACAAATGGACAAATGGGTGATAATTGTTGCACCTTACTTCACAATAACTTTTAAATTACTTCACAATGTAATTTAAATTAGGCCTAACTGCATGATAAGGAGGGTGAATAGGTTGATTTAATATAGAAAAACAAAAGTGCAACGATGAGTTTGTGCTATGCTTATTTATCATCGTTGGCGTTCATTGTTAATAATTTGACTGCGCGCCTTGCGGGTTGACGTCATTCTCTTTTACGTTTGACTTTATAACAAAACGAAGCTGTTCCAGGACTATGCACTATTTATCAAGCCTTGGTGCTTATGTTTTACGCACCTTGCAGGTTGATATGCATCTGATGCGTATACTAAAGGAGACAACACTCTCAACGTTCTATAGCGGGTTACTTATAGACTTCAAGGCCAGGCGGTTGTACTGTTAAAGCTGTTCTGCAATTTTGTCCCCAGAAGAAAATCCAATTTTCCACCTCACTGACAACAAAGTACTTTGACGTCTGCTTTGTGAGACGGAGAAAAACAGGTACTTTGGCCTGCAAGATATTTTGGCTTTCCTCACTTTTGAAATGCTGTGAGTGAATCTCAATGTTCAAAAACCATTTAACTCCATCCTTCCTCCATCCTCCATCCTTCATCCTTCCTCCATCCTTCCTCCATCCTCCATCCTTCCTGCATCCTTCCTGCATCCTTCCTCCATCCTTCCTGCATCCTTCCTCCATCCTTCCTGCATCCTTCCTCCATCCTTCCTGCATCCTTCCTCCATCCTTCCTGCATCCTTCCTCCATCCTTCCTGCATCCTTCCTCTATCCTTCCTCTATCCTTCCTCTATCTTTCCTCCATCCTTCCTCCATCTTTCTTCCATCCTTCCTGCATCCTTCCTCCATCCTTCCTGCATCCTTCCTCCATCCTTCCTGCATCCTTCCTGCATCCTTCCTCTATCCTTCCTCCATCCTTCCTCCATTCTTCCTCTATCCTTCCTCCATCCTTCCTCTATCCTTCCTCCATCCTTCCTGCATCCTTCCTCCATCCTTCCTGCATCCTTCCTCTATCCTTCCTCCATCCTTCCTCCATTCTTCCTCTATCCTTCCTCCATCCTTCCTCTATCCTTCCTCCATCCTTCCTGCATCCTTCCTCCATCCTTCCTGCATCCTTCCTCTATCCTTCCTCCATCCTTCCTCTATCCTTCCTCCATCCTTCCTCCATCCTTCCTCCATCCTTCCTGCATCCTTCCTCCATCCTTCCTCCATCCTTCTTCCATCCTTCCTGCATCCTTCCTGCATCCTTCCTCCATCCTTCCTGCATCCTTCCTCTATCCTTCCTCCATCCTTCCTCCATCCTTCCTCCATCCTTCCTCCATCCTTCCTGCATCCTTCCTGCATCCTTCCTGCATCCTTCCTCCATCCTTCCTGCATCCTTCCTCTATCCTTCCTCTATCCTTCCTGCATCCTTCCTCCATCCTTCCTGCATCCTTCCTCTATCCTTCCTCCATCCTTCCTCCATCCTTCCTGCATCCTTCCTCCATCCTTCCTGCATCCTTCCTGCATCCTTCCTCTATCCTTCCTCCATCCTTCCTCCATCCTTCCTGCATCCTTCCTCTATCCTTCCTCCGTCCTTCCTCCATCCTTCCTCAGCTCAATAGAAACGTGACCTACAGATGACAAAGGTAATTTGAGTGACTTACAGACATGACTGTGCCAGAACTAAAGTGTGTGTGTGTGTATGTGTGTGTGTCGGTACATCTGTGAGTGTGTGTGTGTATATGTGTGTCAAATCAAATCAAATTGTATTGGTCACATACACATATTTAGCAGATGTTATTGTGGGTGTAGCGAAATGCTTGTGTTTCTAGCTCCGACAGTGCAGTAATATCTAACAATTTCACAACACATACCCAATACACACAAGTCTAAGTGATGAATTAAGAATGCACACTACAGTTCAAAAGTTTGGGGTCACTTAGAAATGTCTTTGTTTAAAAAAAAGCAAAAACAATTGTCCATTAAAATAACATCAAATTGATCAGAAATACAGTGTAGACATTGTTAATGTTGTAAATGACTATTGCAGCTGGAAACAGTAGATTTTTTATGGAATATCTACACATGTGTACAGAGGCCCATTATCAGCAACCATCACTCCTGTGTTCCAATGGCACGTTGTGTTAGCTAATCTAAGTTGATCATTTTAAAAGGCTAATTGATCATTAGAAAACCCTTTTGCAAATATGTTAGCACAGCTGAAAACTGTTGTACTGATTAAAGAACCAATAAAACTGGCCTTCTTTAGACTAGTTGAGTGTCTGGAGCATCAGCGTTTGTGGGTTCGATTACAGGCTCAAAATGTCCAGAAACAAATAACTTTTCTGAAACTCATCAGTCTATTCTTGTTCTGAGAGATGAAGACTATTCTATGTGAGAAATGTCCAAGAAACTGAAGATCTCGTACAACGCTATGTACTACTCCCTTCACAGAACAGCTCAAACTGGCTCTAACCAGAATAGAGAGAGGAGTGGGAGGCCCCGGTGCACAACTGAGCAAGAGGGCAAGTACATTAGAGTGTCTAGTTTGAGAAACAGACACCTCGCAAGTCCTCAACTGGCAGCTTCATTAAATAGTACCCGCAAAACACCAGACTCAATTTCAACAGTGAAGAGGCGACTCCGGCATGCTGGCCTTCTAGGCAGAGTTGCAAAGAAAAAGCCATATCTCAGACTGGCCAATAAAAAGAAAGATTAAGATGGGCAAAATAACAAAGACACTGGACAGAGGAAGATTGGAAAAAAGTGTTATGGACAGACGAATCTAAGTTTGAGGTGTTCGGATCACAAACAAGAACATTCGTGAGACGCAGAAAAACTTAAAATATGCTGGAGGAGTGCTTGGTGGAGGCAATGTGATGGTCTGCGGGTGATTTGGTGGTGGTAAAGTGGGAGATTTGTACAGAGTAAAAGGGATGTTATAGAAGGAAGGCTATCACTCCATTTTGGCAACACCATGCCATACCCTGTGGACGGTGCTTAATTGGAGCCAATTTCCTCCTACAACAGGACAATGGCCCAAAGCACAGCTCCAAACTATGCAATAACTATTTAGGGAAGAAGCAGTCAGCTGGTATTCTGTCTATAATGGAGTGGCCAGCACAGTCACCGGATCTCAACCCTATTGAGCTGTTGTGGGAGCAGCTTGACTGTATGGTACGTAAGAAGTACCCATCAAGCCAATCCAACTTGTGGGAGGTGCTTCAGGAAGCGTGGGGTAAAATCTCTTCAGATTACCTCAACAAATTAACAACTAGAACACCAAAGATCTGCAAGACTGTAATTGCTGCAAATGGTGGATTCTTTGACGAAAGCAAAGTTTGAAGGACACAATTATTATTTCAATTAAAAATCATTATTTATAACCTTGTCAACGTCTTGACTATATTTCCTATTCATTTTGCAACTCATTTCATGTATGTTTTATTTAGAAAACAAGGACATTTCTAAGTGACCCCAAACTTTTAAACGGTAGTGTATATGGACGAGCGATGTCAGAGCAGCATAGACTAAGATACAGTAGAATAGAATACAGGATATACATATGAGATGAGTAATGCAAGATATGTAAACATTATTAAAGTGACTGGTGTTCCTATTTATTAAAGTGGACAGTGATTTCACGTCTATGTATATTGGCAGCAGCCTCTCTGAGTTAGTGGTGGCTGTTTAACAGTCTGATGGCCTTGAGATAGAATCTGTTTTTCAGTCTCTCGGTCCCAGCTTTGATGCACCTGTACTGACCTCGCCTTCTGGATGATAGCGGGGTGGACAGGCAGTGGCTCGGGTGGTTGTTGTCCTTGATTATTTAAGTCATTATCTTTTTGGCCTTCCTGTGACATCGGGTGCTGTAGGTGTACTGAAAGGCAGGTAGTTTGCCCCCGGTGATGCGACTTCTTCACCACACTGTCTGTGTGGGTGGACCATTTCAGTTATGTCCTTGATGTGAGGTCCTTGAAGCTTTCCACCTTCTCCACTGCTGTCCCGTCGATGTGGATAGGGGGCTGCTCCCTCTGCTGTTTCCTGAAGTCCACGATCATCTCCATTGTTTTTGTTGACGTTGAGTGAGAGGTTATTTGTGTGTCACCCTCAGTTTCTTCTCCCTCCTCTCAGTCTCTTCTCCTCACTCTCTCTCCTCCTCTCTGTCTCTCCTCCTCTCTGTCTCTTCCTCCTCTCAGTCTCTTCTCCCCCGTCGCTGTCTTTCCTCCTCTCTGTCTCTCCCCCCTCTCTGTCTCTTCCCCCTCTCTGGCTCTTCCCCCTCTCTGTCTCTACCCCTTTCTGTCTCTTCTCCCCCCCTCTGTCTCCCCCCCTGTCTCTTCTCCACCACTCTCTCTCCTCCTCTCTGTCTGTCTCTCCTCTCAGTCTCTTCTCCTCTCAGTCTCTTCTCCCTCCTCTCTGTCTCTCCTCCTCTCTGTCTCTCCCCCCTCTCTGTCCCCCCTGTCTCTTCTCCTCCACTCTCTCTCCTCCTCTCTGTCTCTCCCCCTCTCTGTCTCTCCCCCCTCTCTGTCTCTCCCCCCTCTCTGTCTCTTCCCCCTCTCTGTCTCTTCTCCTCTAAGTCTCTCCCCCCTCTCTATCTCTCCCCCTCTCTGTCTCTCCTCTTCTCTGTCTCTTCTCCTCTCTGTCTCTCCCCCCTCTCTATCTCTCCCCCTCTCTGTCTCTTCCCCCTCTCTGTCTCTTCCCCCTCTCTGTCTCTACCCCCTCTCTGTCTCTTCTCCCCCCTCTCTGTCCCTTCTCCCCCTCTTTCTCTCTCTCCCTCTTTCCTCCCCTCACTCTTCTTCCTAAAACCTAAACATGATTCATAAATCATCATAATTTCATGCTCTATTTCCACTCTTCTATCAAACAACATATTTCAATATTCATACAATTTCCCTGTTATGGTTTAATCTTATTCAGCCAGAAGATGACAAGGGAGCTACGTTAATGTCGAGAACAAAGAGGTACTGCAGCTACCAACCCTGTCTCTCTGTGTGTGTGTCTGTCTGTCTCCGTGTGTGTGTGTGTGTCTGTCTGTGTGTGTGTGTCTGTCTCTGTGTGTGCGTCTCTGTGTGTGTGTCTGTCTCTGTGTGTGTGTCTGTCTCTGTGTGTGTGTCTGTCTCTGTGTGTGTGTCTGTCTCTGTGTGTGTGTGTCTCTGTGTGTGTGTGTGTGTGTGTGTGTGTGTGTGTGTGTGTGTGTGTGTGTGTGTGTGTGTGTGTGTGTGTGTGTGTGTGTGTGTGTGTGTGTGTGTGTGTGTGTGTGTCTCTCTCTCTGTGTGTGTGTGTGTGTGTGTGTGTGTGTGTGTGTGTGTGTGTGTGTGTGTGTGTGTGTGTGTGTGTGTGTGTGTGTGTGTGTGTGTGTGTGTGTGTGTGTGTGTGTGTGTGTGTGTGTGTGTGTGTGTGTGTGTGTGTGTGTGTGAAAGCAGCACTGCAGCTAAAGTACAAGCCCTGCAGAAGAGACGACTCCCTGTATACTAGTCCTGGAGAGAAGAGCATTGAAGAAGCTGTAGCTACTCCACCCACACAAATTCACTCATAACGATGACCACAGCTTAATACCGTTTCCCTCAACCTGAAAAGGTTTAGGACTTTACAGAGAATAGTCCGATTCCGCAGTGAGCAGCTCGCTGCCCAACAACTCTGGAAATTAACACACAATTGCCATGTTTTTTGAAGTTTAAGCTGAAAGGTGTTCAGACCTCTACACAAGAGTCGTCTGTATGTGAGAATCAGTCAAGAGTGTCTACGCAGCTAGGTCTAATCCCCACAGGCAGGGATAGTTCAACTAAACTACCTCATCTGAGAAGATGCCCCCTTTAGAGCACAGACCTGGGATCAGCTTACTCTCTCAAAATCACACCCTTAACAATTAGGCTCAGAAACACATAACTGATCTTAGATCAGCGCTGACCTCTTTAATTGGCCTGACCTGAGAGTCCTGGAGAAAACGTCCCCTCCTATGACTTAGGCCATGTCCCAAAGAGAACCCTATTCCCTACATAGTGCACTACAGGCCCCATAGGGCTCTGGTCAAAAGTAGTGCACTATATAGGGAATAGGGTACCTTTAAAGACATTGCCTTGGTGCTGGACCTGAGCCTCTCCTCTTTCTATAACAGTTGGTTTTCAAACCCCAGACGTTTCACAACTGTGTGCCATCTCTAAACTATCTCACCTGATTCACTAGTCAAGGGCTTGATTCACTAGTCAAGGGCTCGATTCACTAGTCAAGGGCTTGATTCACTAGTCAAGGGCTCGATTCACTAGTCAAGGGCTCGATTCACTAGTCAAGGGCTTGATGATTAGTTGACTAGTTGAATCAGGTGTGGAGGCTCTGAACTATCTCACCTGATTCACTAGTCAAGGGCTTGATTCACTAGTCAAGGGCTTGATGATTAGTTGACTAGTTGAATCAGGTGAGATAGTTCAGAGCCTCCACACCTGATTCAACTAGTCAACTAATCATCAAGCCCTTGACTAGTGAATCGAGCCCTTGACTAGTGAATCGAGCCCTTGACTAGTGAATCAAGCCCTTGACTAGTGAATCAAGCCCTTGACTAGTGAATCAAGCCCTTGACTAGTGAATCAGGTGAGATAGTTCAGAGCCTCCACACCTGATTCAACTAGTCAACTAATCATCAAGCCCTTGACTAGTGAATCGAGCCCTTGACTAGTGAATCAAGCCCTTGACTAGTGAATCAGGTGAGATAGTTCAGAGCCTCCACACCTGATTCACTAGTCAAGGACTTGATGATTAGTTGACTAGTTGAATCAGGTGTGGAGGCTCTGAACTATCTCACCTGATTCACTAGTCAAGGGCTTGATTCACTAGTCAAGGGCTTGATTCACTAGTCAAGGGCTTGATTCACTAGTCAAGGGCTTGATTCACTAGTCAAGGGCTTGATTCACTAGTCAAGGGCTTGATTCACTATTCAAGGGCTCGATTCACTAGTCAAGGGCTCGATTCACTAGTCAAGGGCTTGATTCACTAGTCAAGGGCTTGATTCACTAGTCAAGGGCTTGATTCACTAGTCAAGGGCTTGATTCACTAGTCACGTGCTCGATTCACTAGTCAAGGGCTTGATTCACTAGTCAAGGGCTTGATTCACTAGTCAAGGGCTTGATTCACTAGTCAAGGGCTTGATTCACTAGTCAAGGGCTTGATTCACTAGTCAAGGGCTCGATTCACTAGTCAAGGGCTTGATGATTAGTTGACTAGTTGAATCAGATGTGGAGGCTCTGGAATAGAACGGTTGGGGGTGGAACGGTTGTTGGTCCCCGACAAGAGGTTTGAAAACCACTGGTCTACAGTACTCTTGCCTGTCTTGGAAGATGAGGAGAGGGAGGAGGATTTAGCCTAAAGATAAGTGCATCTGGCTCAGGACGACCTCTGTCGACAAGCACGTACTGAAGATAACATAAGCTTTAGCGTCTAGAGAAACAGACAATCTGCAGTCTGCCAGCCCAAACTCAGACACCACAGAGAAACAGACTATCTGCAGTCTGCCAGCCCAAACTCAGACACCACAGAGAAACAGACCATCTGTAGTCTGCCAGGCCAAACTCAGACACCACAGAGAAACAGACAATCTGTAGTCTGCCAGCCCAAACTCAGACACCACAGAGAAACAGACAATCTGTAGTCTGCCAGCCCAAACTCAGACACCACAGAGAAACAGACCATCTGTAGTCTGCCAGCCCAAACTCAGACACCACAGAGAAACAGACAATCTGTAGTCTGCCAGCCCAAACTCAGACACCACAGAGAAACAGACAATCTGTAGTCTGCCAGCCCAAACTCAGACACCACAGAGAAACAGACAATCTGTAGTCTGCCAGCCCAAACTCAGACACCACAGAGAAACAGACCATCTGTAGTCTGCCAGCCCAAACTCAGACACCACAGAGAAACAGACAATCTGTAGTCTGCCAGCCCAAACTCAGACACCACAGAGAAACAGACAATCTGTAGTCTGCCAGCCCAAACTCAGACACCACAGAGAAACAGACAATCTGTAGTCTGCCAGCCCAAACTCAGACACCACAGAGAAACAGACAATCTGTAGTCTGCCAGCCCAAACTCAGACACCACAGAGAAACAGACAATCTGTAGTCTGCCAGCCCAAACTCAGACACCACAGAGAAACAGACAATCTGTAGTCTGCCAGCCCAAACTCAGACACCACAGAGAAACAGACAATCTGTAGTCTGCCAGCCCAAACTCAGACACCACAGAGAAACAGACAATCTGTAGTCTGCCAGCCCAAACTCAGACACCACAGAGAAACAGACCATCTGTAGTCTGCCAGCCCAAACTCAGACACCACAGAGAAACAGACAATCTGTAGTCTGCCAGCCCAAAGTGACTCAGTTCTCAAACCACCAATATTATAAGTTGATGTTCTCAATCCAATATAATATACATTGGTTCCTCCTTTAAAAGTTGAGTCATACTGCGGAACACCCTGCGTGCTGCTGCAGCATTCTGTGGCACGTCATTTAATTCTCTGCCATTTCTTCTGTTACTGCAAGTCATTGCTAGTTTGACCACCAAAGGGCATCTTTGAGAAGCATTTGATAGTATTCCGTATTGGCAATACCAGAGAATTCAAAACCTTTTTTGTAATAACATGGTATATGGGATTGATTTTAAGAAATTTGGCTTAATTAATTTGATTACTATTATGGTGTTTCTATTCAGAGAAAAATGACAAACGAAACCCTCAGGGTTTCCGTTAGGATGGGATGGAAAATATGGCGCTGTACAACGTGACGGTCGGGAGTAGGCTACAGGACTGTACAACGTGACGGTCGGGAGTAGGCTACAGGACTGTACAACGTGACGGTCAGGAGTAGGCTACAGGACTGTACAACGTGACGGTCGGGAGTAGGCTACAGGACTGTACAACGTGACGGTCTGGAGTAGGCTACAGGACTGTACAACGTGACGGTCGGGAGTAGGCTACAGGACTGTACGACGTGACGGTCGGGAGTAGGCTACAGGATTGGACGATTCTACATTGTTTGCCTTAATAAGACAACTTTGTTCCAATATTTATGTAAATCAGTGATATTTATTCCCATAGTAATTCGTTATGGATCCCTAACTAAATCAACATCTGCATTTTGAAAGACAATTTTTTTATTATTATTTTACTAACGAAATGTGTTTATTTGTTTATTAGGCTACTGTGCAGTCTACAATACATACTGTAGTTAACATGGGAAAGTGCCTAATTCCTTACATAAGGGAGAGCAGGCCATGTCTGTACTACAGAATGCGGGGCACGCGGGACACCGGGGTTCAAATCCCCGTTGGGGAGGAAGGAGTAGGCTGTCCTTGTAAATAGGAATTTGTTCTTAACTGATTCCATATGTGTTATTTCATAGCTGTGATGTCTTCACTATTATTCTACAATGTAGAAAATAGTGAAAATATAGAAAAATTCTTGAATGAGTAGGAGTGTCCAAACTTTTGACTGGTACTTGCTTAACTCATTTGATTAATATGATGGTGTTTCTGTTCCCTCTGGGTTTTCTGTTAGGATGGCGCTGTACAACGTAATGTCCGGCAGTACAGTACTGGGCTATTTACCTAAAGAATCCCTGTGTTGTGCTTGTCTCAGAACAGCATGAAACAGTGCAAATATAGTTGTAGGCTTTTGCTTCTAACTTCAATATGCTCTTTAAGGACAACAAAGTCAAGGTACTGGAGTGGCCATCACAAAGCCCTGACCTCAATCCTATAGAAAATTTGTGGGCAGAACTGAAAAAGTGTGTGCGAGCAAGGAGGCCTTCAAACCTGACTCAGTTACACCAGCTCTGTCAGGAGGAATGGGCCAAAGTCCCCCAACTTATTGTGGGAAGCTTGTGGAAGTCTACCCAAAACATTTGACCCAAGTTAAACAATTTAAAGGCAATGCTACCAAATACGAATTGAGTGTATGGAAAACTTCTGACCCACTGGGAATGTGATGAAAGAAATAAAAGCTGAAATAATTTCACGCCCTGACTTTAGTTATATTCTTTATTATTTGGTCAGGTCAGGGTGTGACAAGGGGTGCTTTGTTTAGTTTTTGTCTTGTCTAGGGTTTTTGTTATCTATGTGGATATAGTATTGTCTAGGGGTATGTAGGTTGATGGTGGCCTGGATGGGTCCCCAATCATAGACAGCTGTTTATCGTTGGGGAGCCTATTTAGGTTGCCATTTTCCAGGCACTACGTTGGCTTCACGTGTTCGTTTGATGTTTTATTGTTTTGGTGGCGAATTCTTATTTAAACAAGTATGTATGCTCAAAACGCTGCGCCTTGGTCCACTCCTTTAAATGGCCGTGACACATAAATAATTCTCTCTACTATTATTCTGAAATTTCAGTCTTAAAATAAAGTGGTTATCCTAACTGACCTAAGACAGGGAATTTTTACTAGGATTAAATGTCAGGAATTGTGAAAAACTGAGTTTAAATGTGTTTGGCTAAGGTGTATGTAAACCTCCGACTTCAACTGTAGCTTGGCTATAAGACAATTCTTTAGTAAAGGTTGAATAGTCTATTGTTTAGCTAATAGCCCATCCTTATCAAACATTGTTTGCAGAATTCACATCCTGCTACGCTTGTGAAAAACGAATAATAATACCTTTTCCCCTTTTCACGTTAAAGATTCCAATTGATAAAGTGTTATTAGCCACAATCGGCCCCAATCCCAATTAATACATTTGGGAACAGTCGATAGCATGCTGGACTTTGGGTTAGAATGTTGAGGGTTCGAAACCTGAGTTTATAATGAATGAGTTTGATACACCTGGTATTGGATATGGCTGAAAAAAAACTTGCTAAATAGCGATTTTTGAAAATTAACTTTATGACCAAAAAATATCCACAATTGTTTGTCTCTAAATTAACTAACATATTCCTCTCAATTGTACATGCTTTGTTTGACTCGTTATGACGTTATAACTGCATACATTTGCTTCCCCGTAATGTTTAGTCAGCCATCTTTGCTGAAGTCACCAGGGACATGTGGCTCGCGTCACATTTGTCATTGGAACCACTCGATATGATTGGTCATATAAAAACCTTGGGACCCAAATGCATAATGAGTGCTCTAACTCCCCCTGGTGGTGGTCTGGAGTAATGAAGCCGTTACGCTGGGTCCCTCTAACTCCCCCTGGTGGTGGTCTGGAGTAATGAAGCCGTGACGCTGGGTACCTCTAACTCCCCCTGGTGGTGGTCTGGAGTAATGAAGCCGTGACGCTGGGTCCCTCTAACTCCCCCTGGTGGTGGTCTGGAGTAATGAAGCCGTGATGCTGGGTACCTCTAACTCCCCCTGGTGGTGGTCTGGAGTAATGAAGCAGTGACGCTGGGTCCCTCTAAGTCCTGCGGTGTAAGCTCACAACTTTTAAAGAGGAACCACTGTATATTATGGCTGAAAAGTTGTCAACCCAGAAGTCAAACGGTACTGTATCTGAATACAGCACGTTGAAGGCTCACCTGGTTATTTCTGGCTGGTGTACTGTGTCCAGCGGCGGCTGGGAAGTGTTCAACTGCCTTCCCTCCTTTCTCCTTCTGCTGCTTGGGCTCAGAGTCCGCTCCTGATTCAGTCATCATGGCCAATCACACTGGAAAAGAGAGAGAGAGAGAGAGAGACAGAGAGAGAGAGAGAGAGAGAGAGTTTGTGTGTTAGGAGAGGATTTACACCCACCATTCCTAAACCAGTGAGAGCAGTGGGAGCTCAGAGCCACTATCACGTACTACTAAATCAAACCAAATGTTATTTGTCACATGCGCCGAATACAACAAGTATAGACTTTACCGTGAAATGCTTAGTTACGAACCCTGTCACAACAATGCAGTTATAAAGTAACAAAGCTGACAAATAGATAATAACATAGTAATACTATAAAATAAAAAATAACGTTTCCATAGATCATCCTTGACGTTTCTACAACTTGATTGGAGTCCACCTGTGGTAAATTCAATTGACTGGACCTGATTTGCAAAGGCACACACCTGTCTATATAAGGTCCCACAGTTCACAGTGCATGTCAGAGCAAAAACCAAGCCATGATGTCGAAGGAATTGTCCATAGAGCTCAGAGACAGGATTGTGTCGAGGCACAGATCTGGGGAAGGGTACCAAAACATTTCTGCAGCATTGAAGGTCCCCAATAACCCAGTGGCCTCCATCATTCAAAAATGGAAGAAGTTTGGAACTACCAAGACTCATCCTAGAGCTGGCCGACCGGCCAAACTGAGCAATCAGGGGAGAAGGGCCTTGGTCAGGGAGGAAGAACCCGATGGTCACTCTGACAGAGCTCAAGAGTGCCTCTGTTGAGATGGGAGAACCTTCCAGAAGGACAACCATCTCTGCAGCACTCCACCAATCAGGCCTTTATGGTAGAGTGGCCAGATGGAAGCCACTCCAAAGTAAAAGGCACGACAGCCCGCTTGGAGTTTGCCAAAAGGCACTTAAAGGACTCTCAGACCATGAGAAAAAAGATTCTCTGGTCTGATGAAACCAAAATTGAACTCTTTGGCCTGAATGCCAAACGTCACATCTGGAGGAAACCTGGCATCATCCCTACGGTGAAGTATGGTGGTGGCAGCATCATGCTGTGGGGATGTTTTTCAGTGGCAGGGACTGGGAGACTAGTCAAGATCGAGGGAAAGATGAACGGAGCAAAATACAGAGAGATCCTAAATGAAAACCTGCTCCAGAGCACTCAGGACCTCAGACTGGGGCGAAAGTTCACCTTCCAACAGGACAACGACCCTAAGCACACAGCCAAGACAACGCAGGAGTGGCTTCGGGACAAATCCCTGAATGTCCTTGAGTGGTCCAGCCAGAGCCCGGATTTGAACCCAATCGAACATCTCTGGAGAGACCTGAAAATAGCTGTGCAGTAACACTCCCCATCCAACCTGACAGTTTGAGAGGATCTGCAGAGAAGAATGGGAGAAACTCCCAAATACAGGTGTGTCAAGCTTGTAGCGAAAACTTGAGGCTGTAATCGCTGCCAAAGGTCCTTCAACAAAGTACTGAGTAAAGGATCTGAATACTTATGTAAATGTTATATATATAGTTTTTTATTTCTAGTGAATATGTAAACATTTCTAAAAACCAGTTTTTGCTCTGTCATTTTGGGGTATTGTGTGTATATAGATGAGAAGAAAAAACAACAAAATTTTTATCAATTTTAGAAAAAAGCCGTAACGTAACAAAATTGGGAAAAAGTCAAGGGGTCCAAATGCACTGTAGTTATACATCATTTGACACTGCAACTTGACCTCAAGAACCCCAATTTTGACATTTAATAGAGTACAGATGGATTACTAGATTGAATAGAGTACAGATGAATTACTAGATTGAATAGAGTACAGATGGATTACTAGATTGAATAGAGTACAGATGGATCACTAGATTGAATAGAGTACAGATGGATTACTAGATTTAATATACAGATGGATTACTAGATTGAATAAAGTACAGGTGGATTACTAGATTGAATAGAGTACAGATGGATTACTAGATTGAATAGAGTACAGATGGATTACTAGATTGAATAGAGTACAGATGGATTACTAGATTGAATAGAGTACAGATGGATTACTAGATTGAATAGAGTACATATGGATTACTAGATGGAATAGAGTACAGATGGATTACCAGATTGAATAGAGTACAGATGGATTACTAGATTGAATAGAGTACAGATGGATTACTAGATTGAATAGAGTACAGATGGATTACTAGATTGAATATAGTACAGATGGATTACTAGATTGAATAGAGTACAGATGGATTACTAGATTGAATAGAGTACATATGGATTACTAGATTGAATAGAGTACAGATGGATTACCAGATTGAATAGAGTACAGATGGATTACTAGATTGAATAGAGTACAGATGGATTACTAGATTGAACAGAGTGCAGATGGATTACTAGATTGAATAGAGTACAGATGGATTACTAGATTGAATATAGTACAGATGGATTCCTAGATTGAATAGAGTACAGATGGATTACTAGATTGAATAGAGTTCAGATGGATTACTAGATTTAATATACAGATGGATTACTAGATTGAATAAAGTACAGGTGGATTACTAGATTGAATAGAGTACAGATGGATTACTAGATTGAATAGAGTACAGATGGATTACTAGATTGAATAGAGTACAGATGGATTACTAGATTGAATAGAGTACAGATGGTACAATTGTAAAGGATGAATTGCATAAATAAATAGCATATTTAAATTTTAATTAAAATGGTTTAAACCAAATAATGGTGCTGGAGGGGATGGATGCCGTTTTACGGGCTACTAACCAACTGGGCGATTTTGTTCAGTTTTTGACATTGTTTGTAACTTATTTTGTACATAATGTTGCTGCTACCGTCTCTTATGACTGAAAAGAGCTTCTGGATATCAGAACAGCGATTACTCACCTCTAACTGGACAAAGATATTTTCCTTAATGAGTCCGAAGCAAAGGATATACTGCTTTGTCAAGACAAGGCCCAAAGCCCTGTCATCAGCGTTGAAGAAAAGACGAAATTACAAGGGGGCGGAGGTCTGGGTGCCTTGAGAGAATTTTGTCGGTGATTGAGTAAACCGCCTTTACCATCCGTTCAATTGGCCAACGTGAAATCGCTGGGGACAAAACTGGACTTTCCTACCAACGGGACATTAAAAACTGTAATATCTTATGTTTCACTGAGACGTGGCTGAACGACGACACGGATACTATAGAGCTGGCGGGACAGAGCAGCTCCGTCTGGTAAGGCGAAGGGGAGGGGGTGTCAATAACAGCTGATGCGCGATGTCTACAATTAAAGAAGTCTCGAGGTATTGCTCGCCTGAGGTAGAGTACCTCATGATAAGCTGTAGACCACACTATCTACCAAGAGAGTTTTCATCTATATTATTCGTAGCCGCCTATTTACCACTACAAACCGATGCTGGCACTAAGACCGTTCTCAACCAGCTGTATAAGGCCACTCAACCAGCTGTATAAGGCCACTCAACCAGCTGTATAAGGCCACTCAACCAGCTGTATAAGGCCACTCAACCAGCTGTATAAGGCCACTCAACCAGCTGTATAAGGCCACTCAACCAGCTGTATAAGGCCACTCAACCAGCTGTATAAGGCCACTCAACCAGCTGTATAAGGCCACTCAACCAGCTGTATAAGGCCACTCAACCAGCTGTATAAGGCCACTCAACCAGCTGTATAAGGCCACTCAACCAGCTGTATACGGCCACTCAACCAGCTGTATAAGGCCACTCAACCAGCTGTATAAGGCCACTCAACCAGCTGTATAAGGCCACTCAACCAGCTGTATAAGGCCACTCAACGAGCTGTATAAGGCCACTCAACCAGCTGTATAAGGCCACTCAACGAGCTGTATAAGGTCACTCAACGAGCTGTATAAGGCCACTCAACGAGCTGTATAAGGCCACTCAACCAGCTGTATAAGGCCACTCAACCAGCTGTATAAGGCCACTCAACGAGCTGTATAAGGTCACTCAACGAGCTGTATAAGGTCACTCAACGAGCTGTATAAGGCCACTCAACCAGCTGTATAAGGCCACTCAACCAGCTGTATAAGGCCACTCAACGAGCTGTATAAGGCCACTCAACCAGCTGTACAAGGCCACTCAACCAGCTGTATAAGGCCACTCAACCAGCTGTATAAGGCCACTCAACCAGCTGTATAAGGCCACTCAACGAGCTGTATAAGGCCACTCAACCAGCTGTATAAGGCCACTCAACCAGCTGTATAAGGCCACTCAACCAGCTGTATAAGGCCACTCAACCAGCTGTATAAGGCCACTCAACCAGCTGTATAAGGCCACTCAACCAGCTGTATAAGGCCACTCAACGAGCTGTATAAGGCCACTCAACGAGCTGTATAAGGCCACTCAACGAGCTGTATAAGGCCACTCAACCAGCTGTATAAGGCCACTCAACCAGCTGTATAAGGTCACTCAACCAGCTGTATAAGGCCACTCAACCAGCTGTATAAGGCCACTCAACGAGCTGTATAAGGCCACTCAACCAGCTGTATAAGGCCACTCAACCAGCTGTATAAGGCCACTCAACCAGCTGTATAAGGCCACTCAACCAGCTGTATAAGGCCACTCAACCAGCTGTATAAGGCCACTCAACCAGCTGTATACGGCCACTCAACCAGCTGTATAAGGCCACTCAACCAGCTGTATAAGGCCACTCAACCAGCTGTATAAGGCCACTCAACCAGCTGTATAAGGCCACTCAACCAGCTGTATAAGGCCACTCAACCAGCTGTATAAGGCCACTCAACCAGCTGTATAAGGCCACTCAACCAGCTGTATAAGGCCACTCAACCAGCTGTATAAGGCCACTCAACCAGCTGTATAAGGCCACTCAACCAGCTGTATAAGGCCACTCAACCAGCTGTATAAGGCCACTCAACCAGCTGTATAAGGCCACTCAACGAGCTGTATAAGGCCACTCAACCAGCTGTATAAGGCCACTCAACCAGCTGTATAAGGCCACTCAACCAGCTGTATAAGGCCACTCAACCAGCTGTATAAGGCCACTCAACCAGCTGTATAAGGCCACTCAACCAGCTGTATAAGGCCACTCAACCAGCTGTATAAGGCCACTCAACCAGCTGTATAAGGCCACTCAACCAGCTGTATAAGGCCACTCAACCAGCTGTATAAGGCCACTCCAGCGAAGAGGCGACTCCGGGATGCTGGCCTTCTACGCAGAGTTCCTTTGTCCAGTGTCTGTGTTATTTTGCCCGTCTTAATCTTTTATTTTTATTGGCCAGTCTGAGAAATGGCTTTTTCTTTGCAACTCTGCCGAGAAAGTCGGCATGGAATAGCCTTAATTTCTCAGAACAAGAATAGACTGACGAGTTTCAAAAGAAAGGTCTTTGTTTCTGGCCATTTTGAGCCTGTAATCGAACACACAAATGCTGATGCTCCAGATACTCAACTAGTCTAAAGGCCAGTTTTATTGCTTCTTTAATCAGGACAACAGTTTTCAGCTGTGCTAACATAATTGCAAAAGGATTTTCTAATGATCAATTAGCCTTTTAAAATGATCAACTTGGATTAGCTAACACAACGTGCCATTGGAACACAGGAGTGATGGTTGCTGATAATGGGCCTCTGTACATCTATGTAGATATTCCATTAAAAAATCACCTGTTTCCAGCTACAATAGTCATTTACAACATTAACAATGTCTACACTGTATTTCTGATCAATTTGATGTTATTTTAATGGACAAAAAAAAAAGCTTTTCTTTCAAAAACAAGGACCCCTAACATTTGAACGGTAGTGTATATGTAATGTCTGACTACATTGCTGTAACAGAGAGATAATACTGGTATCCTTGGGGTCTTCTTCACTTCAGCGTAATATAGGATGAGTATATATATATATATATATATATATTACTGTGTTATACCTAGGTTCTCCAACTCCAGTCACAGTAATGTCTGACTACCTTGCTGTACCAGAGAGATAATAATGGTATCCTTGGGGTCTTCTTCACTTCAGCGTAATATAGGATGAGTATATATATATATTACTGTGTTATACCTAGGTTCTCCAACTCCAGTCACAGTAATGTCTGACTACCTTGCTGTACCAGAGAGATAGTACTGTGTAGATGTTACATCAGAGTAGAGTTTGTCGTTCACTTCAGTGTAATATAGGATGAGTATAACGGTAATGTCTGACTACCTTGCTGTACCAGAGAGATAGTACTGTGTAGATGTTAGGGTCTGTCGTTCACTTCAGTCATCTGATACATATGTATCTGTTGTCTTTCCAACCATATGGTATACTTAAGCAATAAGGTCCGAGTGGGGGTGTGGTATATGGCCAATATAGCACAGCTAAGGGCTGTTCTTACGCACGACGCAATGCGGAGTGCCTGGATACAGCACTTAGCCGTGATATATTGGCCATATACCACAAACCCCTGAGGTGCCTTATTGCTATTATAAACTGGTTACCGACATAACCGCTCTAGTAATTTAATAGGATCTCTATGGCAGTAGTTTATTCGACATAATAGGTAGTTGACATCCATGACGAGTAACCTTGCCCCAAAACAATATACTACCCTCTCCTACCTAAACATGTTTTTTTGCCGGGAAGATGATTTGATGAAGTATCAGGCTTCACGGTTTGACAAATGCTTTCCGTAAAGTAAACATACGCCGAAGAAGCATAGCAATGTCGTAAATGAAATTCTACAGACTGCAAGATCAATTAGCGAAGCAACCCTTACAATGTTGCGCACACTGCTAAGTTGCACATTTTTTACAATATAGCGCGCCAGAAAGGTTATACCAAACACGTAATAAACATATACCATTTCGTTTTGGCTATGCCGCATGACTGGCTTTACAAAACAGAAAACAATGTTTATGCCAGTTTGCTGTCATACTGACTTCGGGTGATGTGGTCAAGGAGAATTCAGGAAACACTCGTCTTCTTGACACGCAAAAAAAAAAGACCCAACACAAATATTCACAAAATAACAGATAATATTCCTTCCAATCGGTTTGACATCAACAGAGTAGAAAAAGTATCCGGTAAAATGTTTATAGTAATGTCATTACCGGTGTAGTGCCGTCTCTGTCCGTCCGGTACTGCGTGAACAAAATATCCGTGATGTAGTTAAGTTGCGGTAGTTTCTTCTTGATTGTGATCCTGCTACAGCATCAGAGTGTCTCTTCACCGGCAGACTAGACTGTCAGAGACGCAGCTCAGCTAGGGATTCTGGGATAGATGGACAGCCAGGGTTATATTTTGGGAGTAGTGATGACTGTAACTGATCTAAGATCAGGGGGGGGGGTAAGAGTGATCCTAGAGCTGTAACTATATATAAAGGTAGTGGTCGTTCATTAATGACTGATGTGATGTATATATATTGTGTTATGACACAGCGATAACACGTGAATGATCACTGTATACTGTATAGGTACACACTGATCACTGTATACTGTATAGGTACACACTGATCACTGTATACTGTATAGGTACACACTGGTCACTGTATACTGTATAGGTACACACTGATCACTGTATACTGTATAGGTACACACTGATCACTGTATACTGTATAGGTACACACTGGTCACTGTATACTGTATAGGTACACACTGATCACTGTATACTGTATAGGTACACACTGATCACTGTATACTGTATAGGTACACTGGTCACTGTATACTGTATAGGTACACACGGATCACTGTATACTGTATAGGTACACACTGATCACTGTATACTGTATAGGTACACACTGATCACTGTATACTGTATAGGTACACACTGATCACTGTATACTGTATAGGTACACACTGATCACTGTATACTGTATATGTACACACTGATCACTGTATACTGTATAGGTACACACTGAACACTGTATACTGTATAGGTACACACTGGTCACTGTATACTGTATAGGTACACACTGGTCACTGTATACTGTATAGGTACACACTGGTCACTGTATACTGTATAGGTACACACTGAACACTGTATACTGTATAGGTACACACTGATCACTGTATACTGTATAGGTACACACTGAACTACAGAAACGTGAGTGTGAGGTAGAGCACACACACACACATACACACACACGCGCACACACACACACACACACACACACACACACACACACACACACACACACACACACACACACACACACACACACACACACACACACACACACACACACACACACACACATCTCCCATTAAGGTTGCACGTAAACCTGCCTAAACAAACACTGGCAAACTGATTTGATCAATGTCATGTCTATAAATTCTACAAATATGTTCTGAGCTATTTAAATACAAAAACTGATAATGGCTTTATCTCTATGAATCATCACCGTATCTGCGTGATAGTTTCAGACTCTTGAATACAGAGCTGTTTTGAGGCTTAATTGAGAACAGTTAAGAGAGTTAAGAGTCTTGAGCCAGTCAAGAGTAGACTGAGTGGATATTCCAAGAATAACTGAGAGAATAGAGTAGAATAGAGTAGAGCAGAGTAGAATAGAATAGAGTAGAATAGAGTAGAACAGGATAGAGTAGAATAGAGTAGAATAGAGTAGAACAGAGTAGAACAGAATAGAGTAGAACAGGATAGAGTAGAATAGAGTAGAATAGAGTAGAACAGAGTAGAATAGAGTAGAATAGAGTAGAGCAGAGTAGAATAGAGTAGAATAGAGTAGAACAGAGTAGAACAGAATAGAGCAGAATATAGTAGAATAGAGCAGAATAGAATAGAATAGAGTAGAGTAGAATAGAGTAGAACAGAATAGAGCAGAATATAGTAGAATAGAGCAGAATAGAATAGAATAGAGTAGAAAAGAGTAGAATAGAGTAGAGTAGAATAGAGTAGAACAGAATAGAGCAGAATATAGTAGAATAGAGTAGAACAGAATAGAGCAGAATATATTAGAATAGAGTAGAATAGAGTAGAATAGAGTGTAATAGAGTAGAATAGAGTAGAGTAGAACAGAATAGAGCAGAATATAGTAGAATATAGTAGAATAGAGTAGAACAGAATAGAGCAGAATATATTAGAATAGAGTAGAATAGAGTGTAATAGAGTGTAATAGAGTAGAGCAGAGTAGAATAGAATAGAGTAGAACAGGATAGAGTAGAATAGAGTATAACAGAATAGAGCAGAATATAGTAGAATAGAGCAGAATAGAAAAGAATAGAGTAGAATAGAGTAAAATAGATTAGAGCAGAGTAGAGTAGAATAGAGTAGATCAGGATAGAGTAGAACAGAGTAGAATAGAGTAGAGTAGAATAGAGTATAACAGAATAGAGCAGAATATAGTAGAATAGAGCAGAATAGAAAAGAATAGAGTAGAATAGAATAGAGTAAAATAGAATAGAGCAGAGTAGAGTAGAAGAAATTAGAACAGGGTAGAGTAGAACAGAGTAGAATAGAGTAGAATAGAGTAGAGTAGAATAGAGTAGAATAGAGTATAACAGAGTAGAATGGAATAGAGTAGAATATAGTAGAATATAGCAGAATAGAATAGAAAATAATAGAGTATAGTAGAATAGAGTAGAACCGAATAGAGCAGAATATAGTAGAATAGAGTAGAATATAGTAGAACAGAGTAGAATAGAATAGAGTAGAATATAGCAGAATAGAATAGAAAATAATAGAGTATAATAGAATAGAGTAGAACAGAGTAGTGCAGAGTAGAGTAGAATAGAGTAGAACAGGATAGAGTAGAATAGAGTAGAATAGAGTAGAGTAGAATATAGTAGAATAGAGTAGAATAGAGTAGAATAGAGTGTAATAGAGTAGAATAGAGTAGAACAGAGTGCAATAGAGTGTAATAGAGTAGAATAGAGTAGAACAGAACCGAGTAGGGCCAGTCAAGAGTAGACTGAGTGGATATTCCAAGAATAACTGAATGAATAGAGTAGAATTGAGTAGAGCAGAGTAGAATAGAATAGAGTAGAATAGAGAAGAATAGAGTACAATATAGTAGAGTCATGTGAGGAGTGTCCAGGCCCAACCTGTCATGTGAGGAGTGTCCAGGCCCAACCTGTCATGTGAGGAGTGTCCAGGCCCAACCTGTCATGTGAGGAGTGTCCAGGCCCATCCTGTCATGTGAGGAGTGTCCAGGCCCAACCTGTCATGTGAGGAGTGTCCAGGCCCAACCTGTCATGTGTGGAGTGTCCAGGCCCATCCTGTCATGTGTGGAGTGTCCAGGCCCAACCTGTCATGTGTGGAGTGTCCAGGCCCAACCTGTCATGTATGGAGTGTCCAGGCCCATCCTGTCATGTGATGCATGTGTGGAACGTCCAGGCCCAACCTGTCATGTGATACATGTGTGTTTTCAACGACAGTAGGTGGCTTGTCCGTCACACTCCTGAAGACAACACAAGCCTGACCGATATAACCCTTTAGATTTTAGCTTGACCTTTTAACCCTTTAGATTTTAGCTTGACCTTTTAACCCTTTAGATTTTAGCTTGACCTTTTAACCCTTTAGATTTTAGCTTGACCTTTTAACCCTTTAGATTTTAGCTTGACCTTTTAACCCTTTAGATTTTAGCTTGACCTTTTAACCCTTTAGATTTGAGCTTGACCTTTAACCCTTTAGATGGTTTCTACTTCACCCTTTCAGTCACATGTCAAGATGATGTGGGCTATTTACTTATTTTCCAGTTTTAATAAAATACATAATTTGAAAAACAAACATCATTGTGGCAATTCATATCTTGCAGTCAAACTGTAAATAAGAGTGTAATTTCAAGACCTGGTTAAAAGTTAAAAAAGGTTTAATGTTCTCTTACACTACATGACCAAAAGTATGTGGACACCTGCACTACGAACATCTCAGTAGACTCAGGTTTTCTGGGTCTCTGGGTTTTTGGTTGGACCGGTTTCTCCATTTCTTTCTTAGGTTTTTGAATTCTTCACCAAACCATTTGTCATTGTTGTTCATTTTCCTCGGTTTTCTGTTTGACATTTTTTGATTTGCGCTGTGCATTTGATAACCAAAGTAATAAACGCTACAAAGTCTTCCATTGGTTCCAAACACATTAGTTAAAAGTTCAACCACAAAGTGGTGGCTTGAGGTCTGCATGAAAGCAACAATGTATTTTCACCACTAGGTGGCCATGATAGACTGATGAACAATCATGTGCTGAGAGAGACAGAGACAGAGACAGAGACAGAGAGACAGAGAGAGAGACAGAGAGAAAGAGAGAGAGAGACAGACAGACAGACAGACAGACAGACAGACAGACAGACAGACAGACAGACAGACAGACAGACAGACAGACAGACAGACAGACAGACAGACAGACAGACAGACAGACAGACAGACAGAGAGAGAGAGGAGAGAGAGAGAGAGAGAGAGAGGGAGAGGGAGACAGAGAGACAGAGACAGAGAGAGACAGACAGAGAGAGAGAGGAGAGAGAGAGAGAGAGAGAGAGAGAGAGAGAGAGGGAGACAGAGAGACAGAGACAGAGAGAGAGAGAGAGAGAGAGAGAGAGACAGAGAGAGAGAGAGAGAGAGAGAGAGACTGCCCACAAAATGAGGTGGAAACTGAGCTGCACTTCCTAACCTCCTGCCCAATGTATGACCATATTAGAGACACATATTTCCCTCAGATCACACAGATCCACAAAGAATTCGAAAACAAATCCAATTTTGATAAACTCCCATATCTACTGGGTGAAATTCCACAGTGTGCCATCACAGCAGCAAGATTTGTGACCTGTTGCCACAAGAAAAGGGCAACCAGTGAAGAACAAACAGCATTGTAAATACAACCCATATTTATGTTTATTTATTTTAACTTGTGTGCTTTAACCATTTATACATTGCTACAACACTGTATATATATAATATGACATTTGTAATGTCTTTATTGCTTTGAAACTTCTGTATGTGTAATGTTTACTGTTAATTTTTATTGTTTATTTCACTTTTGTATAATATCTACCTCACTTGCTTTGGCAATGTTAACACATGTTTCCCATGCCAATAAAGCCCCTTGAATTGAATTGAATTGAATTGAGAGAGAGAGAGAGAGAGTGTGTGTAAACGTTAATATTTCTGCTGTTATAGGGAAAGCAATAACACAACATCAAAGATCTACATTTTTTATTGTAATGTCTCAACTATATTCTATTCTATTATATATTATAACTTTATTCATTCATAATTAAACATGGTCCAACAGTTAACATAATTTTAATCAAATCTGAACTCTATTCTACCTGAATTTCTGACAGCTATTAAAACCTCATAACAATACCTATCTAAAATAAAACTTATTTTGTAGAACAGTTTTATTTGCAAAGGAAGAAGATTTCAGAACATCATAATTTATTCTAATTTTCTCTCCAGTTATACAAAACATTTTTCTTTCAAATAGGTGCTATTCAAATCTACACAACATTTTTGTTTGTTTAAACAAATAGTATCTACGTCTTTTTCTATTGAAAGTATTTGCTGTTGCTACATTACAAAAAAATGGAATAGTTTGATCTGAATATGGAGTTATTTTGTGGTTTTAAAGAGTCTTTCTCGTGTTTTTATTCTGAAAAGTGAAACATCACTGTTTCCCCATGGCTTTCTGATAAGGGCTCTCATGTATACGCCTGTATGGACCTGTATACACCTGTATGGACCTGTATAGACCCAGCTACAGAAAATGCCTCAATCATAAATGAATGGGTATTATATACAGTACCAGTCCAAAGTTTGGACACACCTACTCATTCCAGGGTTGTTCTTTATTTTTTTCCTTATTTCTACATTGTAGAATAATAGTGAAGACATCAAAACTATGAAATAACACATATGGAATCACTCATCAGACCAAAAGGACAGATTTCCACCGGTCTAATGTCCATTGTTCGTGTTTCTTGGCCCAAGCAAGTCTCTTCTTATTATTGGTGTCCTTTAGTAGTGGTTTCTTTGAAACAATTCAACCATGACGGTCTGATTCACGCAGTCTCCTCTGAATAGTTGATGTTGAGATGTGTCTGTTACCTGAACTCTGTGAAGCATTTATTAAAAACCCTGGAATGAGTAGGTGTGTCCAAACTTTTGACTGGTACAGTAGATATATAATATACTGCTTCTCTGCGTCGTGGTATATTTTTCAGAGAAATGTACAGACCATTGTTGTTTATCGCTTACATAGAAATGACCGGACAGAGTTCTGTCTATAGTTCTGTAGGAACCATAGTTTCGGTCCATGTTCTCCAGGGGACCCTAATTGGTGTTGAACATTACAACTCTGTTGAAGAAGTGGGGGCTATTTCCATCACACCTTCTCTTTCTCCCTCTTCTTTCCCGTCTGTCTCCCTGATCTCCTTCTGGGTGCACCATGTCTCTCTCCCTTCTCTCTCCATCTCCTTCTCTCTCCCCTCCCTCTCTCTCCCTCTCCTTTTCTCTCCCCTCCCTCTCTCTCCCCTCCCTCTCGTCTCTCTCTCTCCCTCTCCTTCTCCCTGTCTCTGATCTCCAGACATCCTTCTGGCTGCACCTTGACTCTATAGGTCAGTTTTGATCCCTGTCTTCTACTGCCTATAACATCCATCTACAATGATGAGACACGAAGAGATAGTTCTAGAGTTCTGTGTAGAGATCTGTCTAGAGTTTATGTGTCGTGAAGAGTTATGTAACTCTCCTCTCCCGAGTTCCTTCTGGCTGTACCTTGACTCTATAGGTCAGTTTCGATCCCTGTCTAAAGAGATTGACATGACGATTGAGACAGATCTGTCTAGAGTTCTGTTAAAGAAGAGCTAAGGGTGACTCTCACCCTCTCTCTTTTTCCTTGAGCTGCTTCTGATTCTGCTACTACTTCTTCTTCCTGATTCGAGTCAGGCACACAGGAAGTCATTACATCTGGTGCCTCGAAGGAATCTCCGTCCACTGTTTCCAGTTTGATGTATCCCTTACTGTTCGAACACTCCAGACGCGTACAGCTGTACCGACGAGCCCGGTCGCCTTGACGACAGACGGCCACGGTGAGGCTGCATCGTCGCGCCGACTGGGGCTGGTCCCCCCCTGCGCTGGAGAGGGAGTTGAGTGACAGGCGAGATCCCATCCCCGTCATCGCCCTGAAAACGGGAGATGGGGGGAACAGTTGGTAGCCTTGTGGGGTGAGGGTCTGTACTTGTAGCGCCTCATCTGGTTCAGTTAGGGTCATGACGGTACCACCCTCATATTCCCGGGGATTCATCGAGGTCCTCCTTGAAGACTCCGTCTCTTTAGTACACAGACATTGACTATAGGATTCCTGGGGATTCATCGAGGTCCTCCTTGAAGACTCCGTCTCTTTAGTACCCAGACTTTGACTATAGGATTCCTGGGGATTCATCGATGTCCTCCTTGAAGAATCCTTCTCTGTAGTATCCAGACTTTGACTATAACCTGCTACTTGCTCTTGCTCAATCCCATTTCCACTAAAATCCTTCACATCTATGGTCTCTTCCTCCTCTCTCTCGGCCTGTCCCCCCTCCTCCACTGCACAGTTGTTAAGTGTGATGATCGGGAGGGTGAAGGCGTTAAAAGAAGAACTGACAATGGATGCTGCACCCTCCCACTGCCTGAGGTACGAGGCCTGCTCTGAGTCCCGCTGTCTGGTGTACGAGACCTGCTCTGAGTCTCGCTGTCTGGGGTACGAGGCCTGCTCTGAGTCCCACTGCCTGGGGTACGAGGCCTGCTCTGAGTCCCACTGCCTGGGGTACGAGGCCTGCTCTGAGTCCCGCTGCCTGGGGTACGAGGCCTGCTCTGAGTCCCGCTGTCTGGGGTACGAGGCCTGCTCTGAGTCCCACTGCCTGGGGTACGAGGCCTGCTCTGAGTCCCGCTGCCTGGGGTACGAGGCCTGCTCTGAGTCCCACTGCCTGGGGTACGAGGCCTGCTCTGAGTCCCGCTGTCTGGGGTACGAGGCCTGCTCTGAGTCCCACTGCCTGGGGTACGAGGCCTGGTCTGAGTCCCACTGTCTGTGGTATGTCGCCTGCTCTGAGTCCCACTGTCTGGGGTACGAGGCTTGCTCTGAGTCCCACTGCCTGGGGTAGGGTGTCTGCTCTGAACACCTGATTAGATTAGACAAAATAAGATTAGAAAACTTTAATTCAGGTAAATTCAATACAACTTTATTTATCCCCTCAGGGCGCCTGGTCCACCTGATTAAAACATGAAAACAGCATTCGTTTAGAATAGGTTAGAACACGTTTATGTCCTCAATGAGGCAATTCATTTTGCAGCATACAAAAACAACATACAATGTAGCCTCGTTCGACCATCCGGATCATGCAATGTGAGAGCAAGAATGTGAGCAAGAATGTGATATGCTCATATCTATAAAAACAGAATCTGATCTACACATATCTAGGGGAACAGAATCTGATCTACACACATCTAGAGGGACAGAATCTGATCTGCACACATCTAGAGAAACAGAATCTGATCTACACACATCTAGAGGAACAGAATCTGATCTGCACACATCTAGAGAAACAGAATCTGATCTACACACATCTAGAGAAACATAACCTGATCTGCACACATCTAGAGAAACAGAATCTGATCTACACACATCTAGAGGGACAGAATCTGATCTACACACATCTAGAGGTCCAGAATCTGATCTACACACATCTATAAAAACAGAATCTGATCTACACATATCTATAAAAACAGAATCTGATCTACACACATCTAGAGGAACAGAATCTGATCTACACACATCTAGAGGAACAGAATCTGATCTACACACATCTAGAGGAACAGAATCTGATCTACACACATCTAGAGAAACAGAATCTGATCTACACATATCTAGAGGAACATAATCTGATCTACACACATCTAGAGGAACATAATCTGATCTACACACATCTAGAGAAACAGAATCTGATCTACACACATCTAGAGGAACAGAATCTGATCTACACACATCTAGAGGAACAGAATCTGATCTACACATATCTAGAGGAACAGAATCTGATCTACACATATCTAGAGGGACAGAATCTGATCTACACACATCTAGAGGAACAGAATCTCCCTGACCAAGGCCCTTCTCCCCCGATTGCTCAGTTTGGCCGGGCGGCCAGCTCTAGGAAGAGACTTGGTGGTTCCAAACTTCTTCCATATAAGAATGATGGAGGCCGCTGTGTTCTTGGAGACCTTCAATGCTGCAGACATTTTTTGGTACCTTTCCCCAGATCTGTACCTCGACACAATCCTGTCTCGGAGCTCTACGGACAATACATTCGACCTTTGTTTTTTGCTCTGACATGCACTGTCAAATGTAGGACCTTATATAGACGTGTGTACCTTTCCAAATCATGTCCAATCAATTGAAATTACCACAGGTGGACTCCAATCAACTCGTAGAAACATCATAAGGATGATCAATGTAAACAGGATGCACCTGAGCTCAATTTCGAGTCTCATAGCAAAGGGTCTGAAAACTTAAGTAAATACGTTTATTTATTTATTATATAAAAATGTATAAAACCTGTTTTCGCTTGGTCATTATGGGGTATTGTGTGTAGATTGATGGGGGAAAACATGTATTTAATCAATTTTAGAAAAAGTCTGTAATGTAACAAAATGTGAAAAAAGTCGTGGTCTGAATGCACTGTAAAATTGCGTATAGTACCATTAATATTCCACATTTTTATCATAAAAAAACATCTGCCCGCAGACCACCAGTTATAAGAATGTGATCTTGTCTAATCAGGATGGTCGAACGAGGCTATAAAAATATACAGAACCAGTCAAAGGTTTGGACACACACATTCAAGGGTTTTTTCTTTATTTATTACTATTTTCTACATTGTAGAATAATAGTGAAGACATCAAAACTATGAGGTAACACATATGAAATCATGTAGGAAACAAGAAAAATTTGATTTTAGATTCTTCCAAGTAGCCACCCTTTGCCTCGATGACAGCTTTGCATACTCTTGGCATTCTCTCAACCAGCTTCATGAGGAATGCTTTTCCAACAGCCTTGAAGGACTTCCCACATATTCTGAGCACAGCCTGAAGATGTGTTGGGTCATTATCCTGTTGAAAAACAAATGATAGTCCCACTAAGCGCAAACCAGATGGGATGGCATACCGCTGCAGAATGCTGTGGTAGCCATGCTGGTTAAGTGTGCCTTGTACTCTAAATAAATCACTGACAGTGTCACCAGCAAAGCACCCCCACACCATCACACCTCCTCCTCCATGCTTCACGGTGGGAACCACAAATTCTTTGCAGCAATTCGACCATGAAGGCCTGATACACACAGTCTCCTCTGAACAGTTGATGTTGAGATGTGTCTGTTACTTGAACTCTGTGAAGCATATATTTGGGCTGCAATTTCTGTCGCTGGCAACTCTAATGAATTTATCCTCTGCAGCAGAGGTAAGTCTGGGTCTTCCATTCCTGTGGCGCTCCTCATGAGAGCCAGTTTCATCATAGCGGCTGATGGATTTTGTCACTGCACTTGAAGAAACTTTAAAAGGTCTTGACATTTTCGGGATTGACTGACCTTCATGTCTTAAAGTAATGATTGACAGTTGTTTCACTTTGTTTATTTGAGCTGTTCTTGCCATAAAATGGACTCTGTATTTTACCAAATAGGGCTATCTTCTGTATACCACCCATACCTTGTCACAACACAACTGATTGGCTCAAACGCATTAACAAGGAAAGAAATTCCACAAATTAACTTTTAACAAGGCACGTCTGTTAATTGAATTTCATTCCAGTTGACTAACTCATGAAGCTGGTTGAGAGAATGCCAAGTGTGTGCAAAGCTGTCATCAAGGCAAAGGGTGGCTACTTCGTAGAATCTCAAATATAAAATACATTTTTTATTTGTTTAACACTTTTTTGGTTACTACATGATTCCATATGTGTTATTTCATAGTGTTGATGTCTTCAGTATTATTCTACAATGTAGAAAATAGTAAAAAATAAAGAAAAACTCTGGAATGAGTAGGTGTGTCACATTTTGACTGGTACTGTACATGCAGACAAAATCACACATTTTAAAACAACAGACTTGTAGGTCTACTGTACCTGCGCTTCTGGTCTCTGTAGATGCTATACACACTTTCCGGGAACGTCTGGTGATCTCTGGACCAGCTCCGCTGCCGGCCCGCCATTGACGGTCGTCTATACTGCTGCTCACTGCTACCTAACTCCTCCTGGTGGCTTGACACGGTAGTGGAGGGCCAAGGGCTGCGACCAAGCTCTAGCATCTCGCCAGGATTGAACGAACCCGAATTTATGTCCACACTGCCCCTGGACTGCACATAGTTCACTAGTCCGTTAATCGGCGAGTAGTCCTTGGTCCGTGTGCTGTGGAGGTCGATGACCGTGGAGTAGATATCTCTGAGGTTGATGACTTTGGTCTTCTGGTCTCTGTTCTCGTGAAGCACAGCGTTAGCGCAGATGAAGAGGAAGATGCCAATCCCCATCACTAAGGGTCCAAACACCTTCAAGTTGTCTGAGTAGAGATAGCTGTCCAGGAACTCAGTGAGAAACCCACCTGAGGGAGGACGAGGACTTGTAGACACAGGTACAGGTTGAGTAACACTTCCATTCATAACATCACTCGTCTGATTTGTCAACTCAGCACTCGTCTGGTTGGTCAACTCCCCAACAGTCTGGTTGGTCAACTCCCCAACAGTCTGGTTGGTCAACTCCCCAACAGTCTGGTTGGTCAACTCCCCAACAGTCTGGTTGGTCAACTCCCCAACAGTCTGGTTGGTCAACTCCCCAACAGTCTGGTTGGTCAACTCCCCAACAGTCTGGTTGGTCAACTCCCCAACAGTCTGGTTGGCTGTGTTGTTGTCCTTGTTATTGTTCCAGGTGACAGACACCAGGGGGCTCTTGGAGTAGCTCATCCTGCCGTTGTCTCTCCGCTCCTCCGCTGGTGATACCCTGGATGCATACCCCTGGCTGTGGCCTTCGTGTGGCCAGTAGCCCAGTACAGCCATGGCTATCCCCAGCATCAACACCAATACCCCCACCGCAGCCACCAGCCCAGATGGGGAACACAGGTTGAGTTTCCCCTTCACCTGAATTCATAAACAGACAGACAGAACGTCATTACCATGTTAGCTTCTGGAACATCTAAGGGTGTGTCCCAATAATCTCTCCTTCCTCCTTAAAAGTGTACACTTGTTTACTACCTCCCACAAATGTAAAAGTATTTAAAGGTGTTAGGTTAGAGGGAGTTTCCATATACCAATAATTTCCTTTCAAATCCATGAAGAGAAGTGAAGAAGACAACTGCACATGTTAGGAGAAAGGAGAGATTATTGGGATGTAACCTAAGATAAAACCAGATACATTACAACAGAGCATTATGGGTACTGTAGTTTGTAGTCCATCAAGCTACCCACCACTACCACATCGTTCTAAACCAGATACAATACAACAGAGCATTATGGGTACTGTAGTTTGTAGTCCATCATGCTACTCACCACTACCACATCGTTCTAAACCAGATACAATACAACAGAGCATTATGGGTACTGTAGATTGTAGTCCGTCCTGCTACCCACCACTACCACATCGTTCTAAACCAGATACAATACAACAGAGCATTATGGGTACTGTAGTTTGTAGTCCATCATGCTACCCACCACTACCACATCGTTCTAAACCAGATACAATAGAACAGAGCATTATGGGTACTGTAGTTTGTAGTCCGTCCTGCTACCCACCACTACCACATCGTTCTAAACCAGACACAATACAACAGAGCATTATGGGTACTGTAGTTTGTAGTCCGTCCTGCTACCCACCACTACCACATCGTTCTAAACCAGATACAATACAACAGAGCATTATAGGTACTGTAGTTTGTAGTCCGTCCTGCTACCCACCACTACCACATCGTTCTAAACCAGATACAATATAACAGAGCATTATGGGTACTGTCATTTGTAGTCTGTCATGCTACCCACCACATCATTCTAAACCAGATACAATACAACAGAGCATTATGGGTACTGTAGTTTGTAGTCCATCATGCTACCCACCACTACCACATCGTTCTAAACCAGATACAATACAACAGAGCATTATGGGTACTGTAGTTTGTAGTCCATCATGCTACCTACCACTACCACATCGTTCTAAACCAGATACATTACAACAAAGCATTATGGGTACTGTAGTTTGTAGTCCATCATGCTACCTACCACTACCACATCATTCTAAACCAGATACAATACAACAGAGCATTATGGGTACTGTAGTTTGTAGTCCGTCCTGCTACCCACCACTACCACATCGTTCTAAACCAGATACAATACAACAGAGCATTATGGGTACTGTAGTTTGTAGTCCATTATGCTACCCACCACTACCACATCGTTCTAAACCAGATACAATACAACAGAGCATTATGGGTACTGTAGTTTGTAGTCTGTCATGCTACTCACCACTACCACATCGTTCTAAACCAGATACAATACAACAGAGCATTATGGGTACTGTAGTTTGTAGTCTGTCATGCTACTCACCACTACCACATCGTTCTAAACCAGATACAATACAACAGAGCATTATGGGTACTGTAGTTTGTAGTCTGTCATGCTACTCACCACTACCACATCGTTCTAAACCAGATACAATACAACAGAGCATTATGGGTACTGTAGTTTGTAGTCTGTCATGCTACTCACCACTACCACATCGTTCTAAACCAGATACAATACAACAGAGCATTATGGGTACTGTAGTTTGTAGTCTGTCATGCTACTCACCACTACCACATCGTTCTTCTTCTTCCTCTCTGCTAGTTTCCTCTTCCTCTGGTTCTCAGCGTGGTTCTTGGATCGCTGGGAGTCTTGGCGCCGGTTCATACGCAGCAGACCGCCCGTGGCAATCATGGCGACGATTTGATTGGACGACAGGCTTGTCAATCAACCTGGGGGAAGAGGCAGGAGAAGAGAGGAGAGTCAGTTGTATTGAATTAAAACACACACATAAAAAGTGACTTTGTTCTCTGAAGGGTCAAATTTTGCTCCTCAATACATCCCCAAAATAATGGATTTATCCTGCATACCACCACAAAAAATTCTGGTCTTACTTCAGAGATGTCTTTTGATATAAATAATAAATAGTACATATGATATTACATCAAAACAGATTTTATTTAAACAACATTCATCTAAAAAAATATGGATCGATAGAATGACTCCTGAAAACTGTGTTGCTTAGACAGAGAATCATGAGGATGTTAAATGGGAAAAAGGCAGAAGCATTTCTATATATTCAGTAGGATGTTAAATGAAACCTCTGAAACCCGTGTGTCCAGACTACCACCCATCAGGCTGGTACGCTGCTGTCTTCTCATCTCTTCTCTGTGTCCAGACTACCACCCATCAGGCTGGTATGCTGCTGTCTTCTCATCTCTTCTCTGTGTCCAGACTACCACCCATCAGGCTGGTACGCTGCTGTCTAATCTCTGTGTCCAGACTACCACCCATCAGGCTGGTACGCTGCTGTCTTCTCATCTCTTCTCTGTGTCCAGACTACCACCCATCAGGCTGGTACGCTGCTGTCTTCTCATCTCTTCTCTGTGTCCAGACTACCACCCATCAGGCTGGTATGCTGCTGTCTTCTCATCTCTTCTCTGTGTCCAGACTACCACCCATCAGGCTGGTACGCTGCTGTCTTCTCATCTCTTCTCTGTGTCCAGACTACCACCCATCAGGCTGGTACACTGCTGTCTTCTCATCTCTTCTCTGTGTCTAGACTACCACCCATCAGGCTGTTACGCTGCTGTCTTCTCATCTCTTCTCTGTATCCAGACTACCACCCATCAGGCTGGTACGCTGCTGTCTTCTCATCTCTTCTCTGTGTCCAGACTACCACCCATCAGGCTGGTACGCTGCTGTCTTCTCATCTCTTCTCTGTGTCCAGACTACCACCCATCAGGCTGGTACCCTGCTGTCTTCTCATCTCTTCTCTGTGTCCAGACTACCACCCATCAGGCTGGTACGCTGCTGTCTTCTCATCTCTTCTCTGTGTCCAGACTACCACCCATCAGGCTGGTATGCTGCTGTCTTCTCATCTCTTCTCTGTGTCCAGACTACCACCCATCAGGCTGGTACGCTGCTGTCTAATCTCTGTGTCCAGACTACCACCCATCAGGCTGGTACGCTGCTGTCTTCTCATCTCTTCTCTGTGTCCAGACTACCACCCATCAGGCTGGTACGCTGCTGTCTTCTCATCTCTTCTCTGTGTCCAGACTACCACCCATCAGGCTGGTACACTGCTGTCTTCTCATCTCTTCTCTGTGTCTAGACTACCACCCATCAGGCTGTTACGCTGCTGTCTTCTCATCTCTTCTCTGTATCCAGACTACCACCCATCAGGCTGGTACGCTGCTGTCTTCTCATCTCTTCTCTGTGTCCAGACTACCACCCATCAGGCTGGTACGCTGCTGTCTTCTCATCTCTTCTCTGTGTCCAGACTACCACTCATCAGGCTGGTACCCTGCTGTCTTCTCATCTCTTCTCTGTGTCCAGACTACCACCCATCAGGCTGGTACGCTGCTGTCTTCTCATCTCTTCTCTGTGTCCAGACTACCACCCATCAGGCTGGTTCGCTGCTGTCTTCTCATCTCTTCTCTGTGTCCAGACTACCACCCATCAGGCTGGTACACTGCTGTCTTCTCATCTCTTCTCTGTGTCCAGACTACCACCCATCAGGCTGGTACACTGCTGTCTTCTCATCTCTTCTCTGTGTCCAGACTACCACCCATCAGGCTGGTACGCTGCTGTCTTCTCATCTCTTCTCTGTGTCCAGACTACCACCCATCAGGCTGGTACGCTGCTGTCTTCTCATCTCTTCTCTGTGTCCAGACTACCACCCATCAGGCTGGTTCGCTGCTGTCTTCTCATCTCTTCTCTGTGTCCAGACTACCACCCATCAGGCTGGTACACTGCTGTCTTCTCATCTCTTCTCTGTGTCCAGACTACCACCCATCAGGCTGGTACACTGCTGTCTTCTCATCTCTTCTCTGTGTCCAGACTACCACCCATCAGGCTGGTACGCTGCTGTCTTCTCATCTCTTCTCTGTGTCCAGACTACCACCCATCAGGCTGGTACGCTGCTGTCTTCTCATCTCTTCTCTGTGTCCAGACTACCACCCATCAGGCTGGTACGCTGCTGTCTTCTCATCTCTTCTCTGTGTCCAGACTACCACCCATCAGGCTGGTACGCTGCTGTCTTCTCATCTCTTCTCTGTGTCCAGACTACCACCCATCAGGCTGGTACGCTGCTGTCTTCTCATCTCTTCTCTGTGTCCAGACTACCACCCATCAGGCTGGTACGCTGCTGTCTTCTCATCTCTTCTCTGTGTCCAGACTACCACCCATCAGGCTGGTACGCTGCTGTCTTCTCATCTCATCTCTGTGTCCAGACTACCACCCATCAGGCTGGTATTCTGCTGTCTTCTCATCTCTTCTCCTTCTAGCTCTCTGTTTCTCTCTCTCTCTTCCCACTGAATCAACTTTATTTTCATGTCATTTCAACTAGATAGGGTACCATTTGGAACACAGTAAGATTGTCTTCATGCCTGGTCCGACCTCGACTCCCTCAATATAATCCCACTAATCACTCCTCATTATCCGTGCTCTAGGGTTCACATTGATGAATAACTTATTGCACAAATTATTATTCACAGCAGCAATTAGGGGACACTTTTTCATAGAAGGATTTGAATATTCGATTTTGATTTTGATTGTCTGACAGTTATATAACTCAGTGAAAGAGGAGCTGATTGTGCCATTATTATATCAGGGTGAAGAAGAAGAGTGAAGAAGAAGGGTGAAGAAGAAAAATGAAGAAGAAGAGTGAAGAAGAAGAATGAAGAAGAAGAGTGAAGAAGAAGAGTGTCTTTATTAGTGTTTCTACACTGTGTTGACTAAAGCTCTTCTTTTTGTCTACTCTCTCTCTTTCTGTAGACGTCCAAAACCTCCAGCTTGGAATCTGTCTGGGAACTGGGGCTCCCAGGGATTCTGAAGTAGGAACAATAAGGCATATACAGAAAGACATTCCTAGACAGATAGATAGAGAGATGTGCCCAGATGGGTGTTGGGAACAAACAGTCAACCTGCACTGAAGAGAGACTATGTGGGCGGCAGATCACTTTGGTCAGAGAGAGAGACAGAGAGAGAGAGAGAGAGAGAGAGAGAGAGAGAGAGAGAGAGAGAGAGAGAGAGACAGAGAGAGAGAGAGAGAACGGGAGGGAGAGAGAGAGAAAGAGAGAGACAGAGAAAGAGAGAAAGAGAGGGAGGTTGGCTATACTTAAACTCTTTAACATCATCCTCATCTCTGACATCATCATTCTCATCTCTGACATCATCATCCTCATCTCTGGCATCTTCCACAATATTTGGAACCAAGGACTGATCACCCCAATCCACAATAGTGGAGACAAATTCAAAATACATATCAACGAATTGGCGAGAACACTAGAACAGTCAGCAGCATCTACTGTAGCCTCATCTTACTAGAATCTGAAGTCAAATGTCTACTGTTTATGACGATCTGGTGCTTCTGTCACCAACCAAGGAGGGCCTACAGCAGCACCTAGATCTTCTGCACAGATTCTGTCAGACCTGGGCCCTGACAGTAAATCTCAGTAAGACCAAAATGTTGGTTTTCCAAAAAAAGGTCCAGTTGCCAGGACCACGAATACCAATTCCATCTAGACACCGTTGCCCTAGAGCACGCAAAAAAACTATACATACCTTGGCCTAAACATCAGCGCCACAGGTAACTTCCACAAAGTTGTGAATGATCTGAGAGACAAGGCAAGAAGGGCCTTCTACACAATCAAAAGTAACATAAAATTTGAAATCCCAATAACAAACTTCACCCTAACCCTCCAATACTAACCAAAACACACATATCCTCACACTAACCCTCCAATACTAACCAAAACACATATATCCTCACACTAACCCTCCAATACTAACCAAAACACACATATCTTCACACTAACCCTCCAATACTAACCAAAACACACATATATCTTCACACTAACCCTCCAATACTAACCAAAACACATATATCCTCACCCTAACCCTCCAATAATAACCAAAACACACATATCCTCACCCTAACCCTCCAATACTAACCAAAACACATATATCTTCACCCTAACCCTCCAATACTAACCAAAACACATATATCTTCACCCTAACCCTCCAATACTAACCAAAACACATATATCCTCACACTAACCCTCCAATACTAACCAAAACACACATATCCTCACAATAACCCTCCAATAATAACCAAAACACACATATCTTCACACTAACCCTCCAATACTAACCAAAACACACATATCCTCACCCTAACCCTCCAATACTAACCAAACACACTTGAGTTGCACACATGCAGACTTTGACGATAAAACATGCACAGTTCTCGCTGAGGTCAATGTCGACCCGAATGTGTGTTGACATGACGTGCTGAAGTGGCTATTTAGGATGCAGACACTACACATGTAATTCAACTTAATTTGATTTTCTCTTAGCCTTCTACGTACCACTGCCAAAAGTCGACTAGCCACTGCTAGTGCACTAGTCACTTCCCATGCACTCACTGACTGAAATAACCACAGGTCGTCAATGTCCAGAGGCTAGAGGGCAGAGCCCAAACAAATCAGGTTCACAGTGACATTTCTTATTTAGGCTATTGTCAAATTGCCATTGTAAATACGATTGTAATAAAAACATGGCAGATTATTGAAATAACTACAAAATCGATCGCTTTTCTTATGAAGTGGTTTGGAAATCAAATAGCCTGACATGCACATATTGAAAATGTTTGAACACCATCTGCGCCTGCGTCTAGTAAGTTTTAAAGTGTGATTGCAATATACAGATGTAGGATCTTAATTTGAGCCAGTATGCTATGGAAGGAAAATAATCCTGTAGTAACAATATGTGTTTAGGGCTCCCGAGTGGCGCTGCGGTCTAAGGCACTGCATTTCAGTGCTAGAGGCGTCACTATAGACCTAGGTTTGATTCCGGGCTGTATCACAACTGAGTCCCATAGGGCGACGGACAATTGGTAACATAAATAAATGAAATAAAAAAAACAGGAAATGTGAATTATTTTGTGGATTGTTATTATTGGACATTTTTTTGTAGGGATGGGTACATTTTCCCTTAGGGCAAATCAAGTCTGACAATTTAAAGTGGAAATTACTCATTTTAGAAGCCTTTTTAAGCCTTGAATACACTACAAGGTAGAATTTCCTGCTATGCAGGACAATTGTAAGCAAACAAAAGAGTGACCGAATGAAGATCCTACATCTGTAGCCTAAACATAAAGCTTCAATAAATCTCTGACAGTTAAACATGCAGTACGTAAAACAACATAAATCCTACCGACTGTCTTAGCAGGAAATGGTTTTTGTTCCTGCATCCTCCAAAGCGTTGTGTCTGGGGCTGTGTGTAATTCGCCGGTCTCTCTCTCTCTCTCTCTCTCTCTCTCTCTCTGTGTGCTCTCCCCTCCCTAGTTGCGTCTCTGTGAAACCAAAGCGGGAACAGTGAGTGATCTTCGACTGTATTCACAATATAGACTTCCACAAGGGGCGGAGCAAGCAGCTGCATTTTACATCGGACACGATTATTGGACAATCTGAAAATCAATTTTGCTTGTTCGAAATCAATTTACACTACAGAACGTGTGTGCGATAGATGAATTGCTGCAGTCTTGAAAGGATATCTAGCAGACACTGTGAATC
>NC_092108.1:5066961-5084461 GCF_045679555.1 Salvelinus alpinus
CAGGAAAAGTGAAGTTTAAGATTAAGTCTTTTACAACCACTGTAAGGGTCTAGGTCCACTGTAAAGGTCTATGTCCACTGTAAAGGTCTATGTCCACTGTAAAGGTCTATGTCCACTGTAAAGGTCTATGTCCACTGTAAAGGTATATGTCCACTGTAAGGGTCTAGGTCCACTGTAAAGGTCTATGTCCACTGTAAAGGTATGTGTCCACTGTAAAGGTCTATGTCCACTGTAAAGGTCTATGTCCACTGTAAAGGTCTATGTCCACTGTAACGGTCTATGTCCACTGTAACGGTCTATGTCCACTGTAACGGTCTATGTCCACTGTAACGGTCTATGTCCACTGTAACGGTCTATGTCTACTGTAAAGGTCTATGTCCACTGTAAGGGTCTATGTCCACTGTAACGGTCTATGTCCACTGTAAGGGTCTATGTCCACTGTAACGGTCTATGTCCACTGTAAAGGTCTATGTCCACTGTAAGGGTCTATGTCCACTGTAAGGGTCTATGTCCACTGTAAGGGTCTATGTCCACTGTAAAGGTCTATGTCCACTGTAACGGTCTATGTCCACTGTAACGGTCTATGTCCACTGTAACGGTATATGTCCACTGTAAGGGTCTATGTCCACTGTAAGGGTCTATGTCCACTGTAACGGTCTATGTCCACTGTAAGGGTCTATGTCCACTGTAACGGTCTATGTCCACTGTAAGGGTCTATGTCCACTGTAACGGTCTATGTCCACTGTAAAGGTCTATGTCCACTGTAACGGTCTATGTCCACTGTAACGGTCTATGTCCACTGTAAGGGTCTATGTCCACTGTAACGGTCTATGTCCACTGTAAGGGTCTATGTCCACTGTAACGGTCTATGTCCACTGTAAGGGTCTATGTCCACTGTAAGGGTCTATGTCCACTGTAAGGGTCTATGTCCACTGTAAGGGTCTATGTCTACTGTAAAGGTCCACTGTAGTACTTTAACCCCTGATTTTAAAAAACAACAACTGCAGATTACTGGACTAGAATGAAGACCATGACATTACGTTTATTATTCGAATAATACAAATAAATTAAAAAAGTTATTTTCAATTAATCAAGTAGTCTCCTCTCCTCTCTGTCCTTCTCTAAATGAGTTATTGGACTCAGACAGTCTCTTCTCCACTCTGTCCTTCTCTAAATTAGTTATTGGACTCAGACAGTCTCTTCTCCTCTCTGTCCTTCTCTAAATGAGTTATTGGACTCAGACAGTCTCTTCTCCTCTCTGTCCTTCTCTAAATTAGTTATTGGGTGACGTTAGCTTGTTAGCTCCCTCATGTCTCAGAGTTGACATTTGTGGATGTTCTCTGAGGCACAGGGTCTTCCCCACACCTGTTTGGCTTAATTAACTCAATATATTGGAGAGGGGGAGAAGAGAGGCGGAGGAGGACGGAAGGAAAGGAAGGTAGGAGGGGAAGAGAAGAGAACGAAGAGAGGATGAGACGTTCAATTCATTACTTCCTACTCAAACTAGAGGAGAGCCCTCTTTCAAGGGAATCTCAAAACACTTTTCCTTGATTCATCATGTACTTCCTCCCTTTACCAATGGATCAAAGGAGAGGAAAGCTCTCGCGTTACCTCATATGTCTCTCTGACAGGATTGTTGGGGTTATAGGACTACCCTGGGAGATGGAGACACAAGACACAAACACTACTGCCTTATAAATATGTTAGCTACACTAAGTCCCATGGAGTCAAATCTAACGCTATTTTGGGGTTAATATTGGTCCCACCCCATGACCTCTCCCTAGCCCCAGAGCCCTGTGTCTGTGAGCTGATGATCCCAGTCAATTTAACCCTATTTATTAACCCTAAATACGTACTGAGCAAATGTCAAATTTGGGAAGAAGGGAGGGAGGGAGGGAGTAAGGAAGGAAGGGGGAGAGGGAGGGAGGGAGGGAAGGAGGGAGGAAGGAAGGGGGAGAGGGAGGGAGGGAGGGAGGGAGGGAGGAAGGAAGGAAGGAAGGAAGGAAGGAAGGAAGGAAGGAAGGAAGGAAGGAAGGAAGGAAGGAAGGAAGGAAGGAAGGAAGGAAGGAAGGAAGGAAGGAAGGAGGGAGGGAGGGAGGGAGGGAGGGAGGGAGGGAGGGAGGGAGGGAGGGAGGGAGGGAGGGAGGGAGGGAGGGAGGGAGGGAGGGAGGGAGGGAGGGAGGGAGAATGTATTTTTAAATTGTAAGTTGACTGAGAGAAGACACATTCTCATAAACAACACTGGCCTACAGGACATAGTTACACCAAATACACCAAGAGAAGGCCAACAACAGAAATACAACATTCAAAGTTTAAAAAAAATGTTTTAACCTGTATTTAACTAGGCAAGTCAGTGAATCCATCTCACTCCTCGTTGAGGGTAAACCAAGACTAAGAACATTACTGCATGAAAGTAACAGGTGCTCGTATACTCTCTAAAATAGCTACACGAGGTCCTGTAAAAGTCTTTGTTGCTGAACGAAGACAGACTCCTCGGTCAGGTCAACCTCACTTCTCAACGAGGGCAAGCTAGAATAGGAACCCTATTGGAAGACTGACAGGGGGCCATGTGCAGCTGTAAGGTCTTCAATTTATCACCCTGTTGTTGCAGGAAAACGCTTTTCAAGTTTGTCTTTTCCACCGAGAAATGTGAGACTTTGGGGCTCTATTCAAACAGATCCCCTTTAGCCGACGTTACCATAGAGGTTGTTTTGTCGGAGGTGGAACTGCCTTAGAGCTGTCCAATCCACAAGCGGCTTCCGGCATTATACCTAAAGCAGAAAATGCAATTGGTTGCATGGAGTAGCGTTAACAGGCATCCCATGCAGCCTTGGAACACAGGAATGTGAGATGTAATCTCCATTAGGAGGAGTTTCGACTTTTCATTTAATGTAAAAAAAAAACGTCACTTCATTTTATTTTAGTAAATATTTCTTAACACTTATTTTTCTTGTAAGTAAACATTTCACTGTAAGGTTGACACCTGTTGTATTCCGCACATGTGACACATTTGATTTGATTTGATTTGTGTCAAAAATCCTCATTATTTTGTTTAATGATTTATCAATTTGAGCATAATTATTTCTATATAGTCTCCAGTCTTTCGCCTTCTGAACTTCTAACGCGAGCAGGGTGGGTGTGGCTTCATGACAATGATCACAAGAGCAGCTGCTCACCGATTTGACAGCTCCAAGGAGGTTCCACCTCCGACACCACCTTGATATCTGATATGCGGGTGTCCGCTATTGCAGGTTAGGGTTAGGGTTAGGGTTAGCTAACCCTAACACATGATCTAATTAGATCTAGGCCTTGATTTGCCCTAACTAAAAATACACTAACCCCTACTAAAATGTACATTCATTATAATCCACATAATAATTCCCAATTCCTGTTGCTGAATTATTATTTTCCTGCTGTGAGAAATTGGTCAAATTAAGATCCTGTATCTGTACCTGTATATAAACCACTGAGCACACACTGGTTGAAAATTACATTGAACCAACCTGGAATAGATGACAAATTGATCTAGGTCCTGTTGTGGTTAACGAGATGGTCTGGTTGTGTTGTGGTTAACGAGATGGTCTGGTTGTGTTGGGGTTAATAAGATGACCTGGTTGTGTTGGGGTTAATGAGATGACCTGGTTGTGTTGGGGTTAATAAGATGACCTGGTTGTGTTGGGGTTAATGAGATGACCTGGTTGTGTTGGGGTTAATAAGATGACCTGGTTGTGTTGGGGTTAATGAGATGACCTGGTTGTGTTGGGGTTAATGAGATGACCTGGTTGTGTTGGGGTTAATGAGATGACCTGGTTGTGTTGGGGTTCATGAGATGACCTGGTTGTGTTGGGGTTAATGAGATGACCTGGTTGTGTTGGGGTTAATGATGACCTGGTTGTGTTGGGGTTCATGAGATGACCTGGTTGTGTTGGGGTTAATGAGATGACCTGGTTGTGTTGGGGTTAACGAGATGGTCTGGTTGTGTTGGGGTTAATGAGATGACCTGGTTGTGTTGGGGTTCATGAGATGGTCTGGTTGTGTTGGGGTTAATGAGATGGTCTGGTTGTGTTGGGGTTAATGAGATGGTCTGGTTGTGTTGGGGTTAATGAGATGACCTGGTTGTGTTGGGGTTAATGATGACCTGGTTGTGTTGGGGTTAATGAGATGGTCTGGTTGTGTTGGGGTTAATGATGACCTGGTTGTGTTGGGGTTAATGATGACCTGGCTGTGTTGGGGTTAATGATGACCTGGTAGTGTTGAGGTTAATGATGACCTGGTAGTGTTGGGGTTAATGATGACCTGGTTGTGTTGGGGTTAATGATGACCTGGCTGTGTTGGGGTTAATGATGACCTGGTTGTGTTGAGGTTAATGATGACCTGGTTGTGTTGAGGTTAATGATGACCTGGTTGTGTTGGGGTTAATGAGATGACCTGGTTGTGTTGGGGTTAATGAGATGACCTGGTTGTGTTGGAGTTAATGAGATGGTCTGGTTGTGTTGAGGTTAATGATGACCTGGTTGTGTTGGGGTTAATGAGATGGTCTGGTTGTGTTGGGGTTAATGAGATGACCTGGTTGTGTTGGGGTTAATGAGATGACCTGGTTGTGTTGAGGTTAATGATGACCTGGTTGTGTTGGGGTTAATGATGACCTGGTTGTGTTGGGGTTAATGATGACCTGGTTGTGTTGGGGTTAATGAGATGGTCTGGTTGTGTTGGGGTTAATGATGACCTGGTTGTGTTGGGGTTAATGATGACCTGGTTGTGTTGGGGTTAATGAGATGACCTGGTTGTGTTGAGGTTAATGAGATGACCTGGTTGTGTTGAGGTTAATGATGACCTGGTTGTGTTGGGGTTAATGAGATGGTCTGGTTGTGTTGGGGTTAATGATGACCTGGTTGTGTTGGGGTTAATGAGATTACCTGGTTGTGTTGGGGTTAATGAGATTACCTGGTTGTGTTGGGGTTAATGATGACCTGGTTGTGTTGGGGTTAATGATGACCTGGTTGTGTTGGGGTTAATGATGACCTGGTTGTGTTGGGGTTAATGATGACTTGGTTGTGTTGGGGTTAATGATGACCTGGTTGTGTTGGGGTTAATGATGACCTGGTTGTGTTGGGGTTAATGATGACCTGGTTGTGTTGGGGTTAATGATGACCTGGTTGTGTTGGGGTTAATGAGATGGTCTGGTTGTGTTGGGGTTAATGAGATGACCTGGTTGTGTTGGGGTTAATGATGACCTGGTTGTGTTGGGGTTAATGATGACCTGGTTGTGTTGGGGTTAATGATGACCTGGTTGTGTTGGGGTTAATGAGATGACCTGGTTGTGTTGGGGTTAATGAGATGGCCTGGTTGTGTTGGGGTTAATGAGATGACCTGGTTGTGTTGGGGTTAATGAGATGGTCTGGTTGTGTTGGGGTTAATGATGACCTGGTTGTGTTGGGGTTAAGGAGATGACCTGGTTGTGTTGGGGTTAATGATGACCTGGTTGTGTTGGGGTTAATGATGACCTGGTTGTGTTGGGGTTAATGATGACCTGGTTGTGTTGGGGTTAATGATGACCTGGTTGTGTTGGGGTTAATGAGATGGTCTGGTTGTGTTGGGGTTAATGAGATGACCTGGTTGTGTTGGGGTTAATGATGACCTGGTTGTGTTGGGGTTAATGATGACCTGGTTGTGTTGGGGTTAATGATGACCTGGTTGTGTTGGGGTTAATGAGATGACCTGGTTGTGTTGGGGTTAATGAGATGACCTGGTTGTGTTGGGGTTAATGAGATGACCTGGTTGTGTTGAGGTTAATGATGACCTGGTTTTGTTGGGGTTAATGATGACCTGGTTGTGTTGGAGTTAATGAGATGACCTGGTTGTGTTGGAGTTAATGAGATGGTCTGGTTGTGTTGGGGTTAATGATGACCTGGTTGTGTTGGGGTTAATGGTGACCTGGTTGTGTTGGGGTTAATGAGATGGTCTGCTTGTGTTGGGGTTAATGAGATGACCTGGTTGTGTTGGGGTTAATGATGACCTGGTTGTGTTGGAGTTAATGAGATGACCTGGTTGTGTTGGAGTTAATGAGATGGTCTGGTTGTGTTGGGGTTAATGATGACCTGGTTGTGTTGGGGTTAATGATGACCTGGTTGTGTTGGGGTTAATGATGACCTGGTTGTGTTGACGTTAATGATGACCTGGTTGTGTTGGGGTCAATGATATGACCTGGTTGTGTTGGGGTTAATGATGACCTGGTTGTGTTGGGGTTAATGAGGTGACTTGGTTGTGTTGGGGTTAATGATGACCTGGTTGTGTTGGGGTTAATGAGATGGTCTGGTTGTGTTGGGGTTAATGATGACCTGGTTGTGTTGGGGTTAATGATGACCTGGTTGTGTTGGGGTTAATGATGACCTGGTTGTGTTGGGGTTAATGAGATGACCTGGTTGTGTTGGGGTTAATGAGACGGTCTGGTTGTGTTGGGGTTAATGAGATGACCTGGTTGTGTTGGGGTCAATGATATGACCTGGTTGTGTTGGGGTTAATGATGACCTGGTTGTGTTGGGGTTAATGAGGTGACTTGGTTGTGTTGGGGTTAATGATGACCTGGTTGTGTTGGGGTTAATGAGATGGTCTGGTTGTGTTGGGGTTAATGATGACCTGGTTGTGTTGGGGTTAATGATGACCTGGTTGTGTTGGGGTTAATGATGACCTGGTTGTGTTGGGGTTAATGAGATGACCTGGTTGTGTTGGGGTTAATGAGATGACCTGGTTGTGTTGGGGTTAATGAGATGGTCTGGTTGTGTTGGGGTTAATGATGACCTGGTTGTGTTGGGGTTAATGATGACCTGGTTGTGTTGGGGTTAATGATGACCTGGTTGTGTTGGGGTTAATGAGATGACCTGGTTGTGTTGGGGTTAATGAGATGACCTGGTTGTGTTGGGGTTAATGAGATGACCTGGTTGTGTTGAGGTTCATGATGACCTGGTTGTGTTGGGGTTAATGATGACCTGGTTGTGTTGAGGTTCATGATGACCCGTAGAGAAGTGGTGAGGAACATGGTGGATAACAGGTTGGGAGGGATGGAAGAGGATGATGAAAAGGAGCAGGTGGAACATGAGGGGGAACTGTGAGGGGTGGTGGGGGGAAGGACAATATGGTGTAGGAGTGGTGGGGTGAAGGAGGGATGGTGTAGGAGTGGTGGGGTGAGGAGTGGATGGTGGAGGAGTGGTGGGGTGAAGGAGGGATGGTGGAGGAGTGGTGGGGTGAAGGAGTGGATGATGGAGGACTGGTGGGGTGAAGGAGTGGATGATGGAGGTCTGGTGGGGTGAAGGAGGGGATGATGGAGGACTGGTGGGGTGAAGGAGGGGATGATGGAGGACTGGTGGGGTGAAGGAGGGGATGATGGAGGAGTGGTGGGGTGAAGGAGTGGATGATGGAGGAGTGGTGGGGTGAAGGAGTGGATGATGGAGGACTGGTGGGGTGAAGGAGGGGAACTATCTGCTGAAATTGTTGCCACCCCTATTACTAGCCTCTTCAACCTCTCTTTCGTGTCGTCTGAGATCCCCAAAGATTGGAAAGCAGCTGCGGTTATCCCCCTCTTCAAAGGGGGGGACACCCTTGACCCTAACTGCTACAGACCTATATCTATCCTACCCTGCCTTTCTAAGGTCTTCGAAAGCCAAGTCAACAAACAGATTACCGACCATTTCGAATCCCACCACACCTTCTCCGCTATGCAATCTGGTTTCAGAGCTGGTCATGGGTGCACCTCAGCCACGCTCAAGGTCATAAACGATATCGTAACCGCCATCGATAGGAAACAATACTGTGCAGCCGTATTCATTGACCTGGCCAAGGCTTTTGACTCTGTCAATCACCACATCCTCATTGGCAGACTCGACAGCCTTGGTTTCTCTAATGATTGCCTCGCCTGGTTCACCAACTACTTCTCTGATCGAGTTCAGTGTGTCAAATCGGAGGGTCTGTTGTCCGGGCCTCTGGCAGTCTCTATGGGGGTGCCACAGGGTTCAATTCTTGGACCGACTCTCTTCTCTGTTTACATCAATGATGTCGCTCTTGCTGCTGGTGATTCTCTGATCCACCTCTACGCAGACGACACTATTCTGTATACTTCTGGCCCTTCTTTTGACACTGTGTTAACAACCCTCCAGGCGAGCTTCAATGCCATACAACTCTCCTTCGGTGGCCTCCAACTGCTCTTAAATACAAGTAAAACCAAATGCATGCTCTTCAACCGATCGCTGCCTGCTCCTGCCCGCCTGTCCAACATCACTACTTTGGACGGCTCTGACTTAGAATATGTGGACAACTACAAATACCTAGGTGTCTGGTTAGACTGTAAACTCTCCTTCCAGACTCACATCAAACATCTCCAATCCAAAGTCAAATCTAGAATTGGCTTCCTATTCCGCAACAAAGCATCCTTTACTCATGCTGCCAAACATACCCTTGTAAAACTGACCATCCTACCAATCCTCGACTTCGGTGATGTCATTTACAAAATAGCCTCCAAAACCCTACTCAATAAATTGGATGCAGTCTATCACAGTGCCATCCGTTTTGTCACCAAAGCCCCATATACTACCCACCACTGCGACCTGTACACTCTCGTTGGCTGGCCCTCGCTTCATACTCGTCGCCAAACACACTGGTTCCAGGTCATCTACAAGACCCTGCTAGGTAAAGTCCCCCCTTATCTCAGCTCGCTGGTCACCATAGCAGCACCTACCTGTAGCACGCGCTCCAGCAGGTATATCTCTCTAGTCACCCCCAAAACCAATTCTTCCTTTGGACGCCTCTCCTTCCAGTTCTCTGCTGCCAATGACTGGAACGAACTACAAAAATCTCTGAAACTGGAAACACCTATCTCCCTCACTAGCTTTAAGCACCAGCTGTCAGAGCAGCTCATAGATTACTGCACCTGTACATAACCCATCTACAATTTATCCCAAACAACTACCTCTTTACCTACTGTATTTATTTATTAATTTAGTTTGCTCCTTTGCACCCCATTATTTCTGTCTCTACTTTGCACTTTCTTCCACTGCAAACCAACCATTCCAGTGTTTTTTTAGTTTTTATTTTACTTGCTGTGTTGTACTCACTTCGCCTCCATGGCCTTTTATATTTTTATTTATACATATATTTGTTTGCCTTCACCTCCCTTATCTCACCTCACTTGCTCACATTGTATATAGACGTATTTTTTTTTCCACTGTATTATTGACTATATGTTTGTTTTACTCCATGTGTAACTATGTGTTGTTGTATGTGTCGAACTGCTTTGCTTTATCTTGGCCAGGTCGCAATTGTAAATGAGAACGTGTTCTCAATTTGCCTACCTGGTTAAATAAAGGTTAAATAAATAAAATAAAAAAAATGATGGAGGAGTGGTGGGGTGAAGGAGTGGATAGTGTAGGAGTGGTGGGGTGAAGGAGGGGATGGTGTAGGAGTGGTGGGGTGAAGGAGTGGATGGTGGAGGAGTGGTGGGGTGAAGGAGTGGATAGTGTAGGAGTGGTGGGGTGAAGGAGGGGATGGTGTAGGAGTGGTGGGGTGAAGGAGTGGAGGGTGTAGGAGTGGTGGGGTGAAGGAGGGATGATGGAGGAGTGGTGGGGTGAGGAAGGGTAGATGAACAGCAGGTGAAACACTTCTTCACCACGGGGTGCTGCCTGCCTCTGCCTGCCTCTGCCTGCCTCTGCCTGCCTCTGCCTGCCTCTGCCTGCCTCTGCCTGCCTCTGCCTGCCTCTGCCTGCCTCTGCCTGCCTCTGCCTGCCTCGCTCCCCACATCCACAAGTGACCTGGTTTCATGCCAATGGATGGCTCTGGGTCGGTACACAGTGATATCGATGTGTCTGGCACTGCTGCTGTACTGTGAACAAGTTACAATACATAGAGAATCTCAAGTTGCAATACATAGAGAATCTCAAGTTGCAATACATAGAGAATCTCAAGTTGCAATACATAGAGAATCTCAAGTTGCAATACATAGAGAATCTCAAGTTGCAATACATAGAGAATCTCAAGTTGCAATACATAGAGAATCTCAAGTTGCAATACATAGAGAATCTCAAGTTGCAATACATAGAGAATCTCAAGTTACAATACATAGAGAATCTCAAGTTGCAATACATAGAGAATCTCAAGTTGCAATACATAGAGAATCTCAAGTTGCAATACATAGAGAATCTCAGCACTGAAAATCCAACTAACAGAAATAGCAAAACAAAACTACAAATGCAACATGCAACAATTTCAAAGATTTTACTGAGTTACAGTTCATATAAGGAAATCAGTCAATTGAAATAAATTCATGAGACCCTAATCTATGGATTTCACATGACTGGGAATACAGATATTGTAACGGCAGTCATTGTTGTTCTCCTCCTCAGACGAGGAGGAGCATGGATCGGACCAAGATGCGGATTGGTGATTAATCATACTTTTAATGAAAACAGCAAACAAGACACTACAAAACTACAAAACAACAAACGTGACTAACCTTCAACCGTCCTGTGTGGCCCAAACACTGACACAGGAACAAACACCCACAAAACCCCAGTGAAACCCTGGCTGCCTTAGTATGACTCTCAATCAGAGACAAACGATACACACCTGTCTCTAATTGAGAATCATACCAGGCCGAACACAAAACCCAACATAGAAATACAAAACATAGACTACCCACCCAACACTCACGCCCTGACCAATAAAGACATAAAAAACAAGAGAAAACAGGTCAGGAACGTGACAGATATGAATCTTTATTTATTTATTTCACCTTTATTTAACCAGGTAGGCTAGTTGAGAACAAGTTCTCATTTACAATTGCGACCTGGCCAAGATAAAGCAAAGCAGTTCGACACATACAACAACACAGAGTTACACATGGAGTAAAACAAACATACAGTCAATAATACAGTAGAAAAATAAGGCTATATACAATGTGAGCAAATGAGGTGAGATAAGGGAGGTAAAGGCAAAGAAAAGGCCATGGTGGCGAAGTGAATACAATATAGCAAGTAAAATACTGGAATGGTAGATTTGCAGTGGCAGAATGTGCACAGTAGAGATAGAAATAATGGGGTGCAAAGGAGCAAAATAAATAAATAAATACAGTAGGGGAAGAGGTAGTTGTTTGGGCTAAATCATAGATGGGCTATGTACAGGTGCAGTAATCTGTGAGCTGCTCTGACAGCTGGTGCTTAAAGCTAGTGAGGGAGATAAGTGTTTCCAGTTTCAGAGATTTTTGTAGTTCGTTCCAGTCATTGGCAGCAAAGAACTGGAAGGAGAGGCGGCCAAAGGAAAAATTGGTTTTGGGGGTGACCAGAGAGATAAACCTGCTGGAGCGCGTGCTACAGATGGGTGCTGCCATGGTGACCAGTGAGCTGAGATAAGGAGGGACTTTACCTAGCAGGGTCTTGTAGATGACCTGGAGCCAGTGGGTTTGGCGACGAGTATGAAGCGAGGGCCAGCCAACGAGCATAAATACTGGAGGCTGAGACAGAATGGGTCGGGAGACACTGCGACGATACCCCCGGACAGGGCCAAACAGGCAGGATACAACCCCACCTACTTTGCCAAAGCACAGCTCCCACACCACTAGAGGGATATCTTCAACCACCAACCTACTACCCTGAGACAAGGCAGAGTATAGGCCACGAAGATCTCTCCCACGGCACGAACCCAAGGGGGGGCACCAACCCGGACAGGAAGATCACGTCAGTGACTCAACCCACTCAAGTGACGCACTGCTCCTAGGGATGGCATGAAAGAGCACCAGTAAGCCAGTGACTGAGCCCCTGTAATAGGGTTTGAGGCAGAGAATCCCAGTGGAGAGAAGGGAACCGAGCCAGGCAGAGACAGCAAGGGTGGTTCGTTGCTCCAGTGCCTTTCTGTTCACCTTCACACCCCTGGGCCAGACTACACTCAATCATAGGACCTACTGAAGAGATGAGTCTTCAATAAAGACTTAAAGGTCGAGACCTAGTCTGTGTCTCTCACATGGATAGGCAGACCATTCCATAAAAATGGAGCTCTATAGGAGAAAGCCCTGCCTCCAGCTGTTTGCTTTGAAATTCTAGGGACAATTAGGAGGCCTGCGTCTTGTGACCGTAGCGTACGTGTAGGTATGTACGGCAGGACCAAATCGGAAAGATAGGTAGGAGCCAGCCCATGTAATGCTTTGTAGGTTAGCAGTAAAACCTTGAAATCAGCCCTAGCCTTAACAGGAAGCCAGTGTAGAGAGGCTAGCACTGGAGTAATATGATGAAATTGTTTGGTTCTAGTCAAGATTCTAGCAGCTGTGTTTTGCACTAACTGAAGTTTATTTAGTGCTTTATCCGGGTAGCCGGAAAGTATGCATGGATTAATTTTTCAGCATCAGTTTTGGACAGAAAGTTTCTGTTTTTTGCAATGTTACGTGCTATGATGGGGTCTAAAACCAGACTGAAGCGTTTCGTTTACATTGTTTGTCTTCAGGAAGATTCGATATAGGCCGATATAGGCCAGTTTTTTATATTTTCTGGGTCAAGGTTTGGCTTTTTCAAGAGAGGCTTTATTACTGCCACTTTTAGTGAGTTTGGTACACATTCGGTGGATAGAAAGTCGTTTATTATGTTCAACAAAGGAGGGCCAAGCACAGGAAGCAGCTCTTTCAGTAGTTTAGTTGGAATAGGGTCCAGTAGGCAGCTTGAAGGTTTAGAGGCCATGATTATTTTCATCAATGTGTCAAGAGATATAGTATTAAAAAACGTGAGTGTCTACCTTGATCCTAGGTCCTGGCAGAGTTGTGCAGACTCAGGACAACTGAGCTTTGGTGGAATACGCAGATTTAAAGAGGAGTCCGTAATTTTCTTTCTAATGATCATGATCTTTTCCTCAAAGAAGTTCATGAATTTATTACTGCTGAAGTGAAAGCCATCCTCACTTGGGGAATGCTGCTTTTTTGTTAGCTTTGCGACAGTATTAAAAACACATTTTGGATTGTTCTTATTTTCCTCAATTAAGTTGGAAAAATAGGATGATCGAGCAGCAGTAAGTGCTCTTCGATACTGCACGGTACTGTCTTTCCAAGCTAGTCGGAAGACTTCCAGTTTGGTGTGGCGCCATTTCCGTTCCAATTTTCTGGAAGCTTGCTTCAGAGCTCAGGTATTTTCTGCATACCAGGGAGCTAGTTTCTTATGACAAATGTTTTTTGTTTTTAAGGGTGCGACTGCATCTAGGGTATTATGCAAGGTTAAATTGAGTTCCTCAGTTAGGTGGTTAACTGATTTTTGTACTCTGATGTCCTTGGGTAGCTGGAGGGAGTCTGGAAGGGCATCTAGGAATCTTGGGTTGTCCGATAATTTATAGCATGGCTTTTGATGATTCTTGGTTGGGGTCTGAGCAGATTATTTGTTGCGATTGCAAACGTAATAAAATGGTGGTCCGACAGTCCAGGATTATGAGGAAAAACATTAAGATCCACAACATTTATTCCATGTGACAAAACTAGGTCCAGAGTATGACTGTGGCAGTGAGTAGGTCCGGAGACATGTTGGACAAAACCCACTGAGTCGATGATGGCTCCGAAAGCCTTTTGGAGTGGGTCTGTGGACTTTTCCAAGTGAATATTAAAGTCACCAAAAATTAGAATATTATCTGCCATGACTACAAGGTCCGATAGGAATTCAGGGAACTCAGTGAGGAACGCTGTATATGGTCCAGGAGGCCTGTAAACAGTAGCTATAAAAAGTATTTGAGTAGGTTGCATAGATTTCATGACTAGAAGCTCAAAAGACGAAAATGCAGTCTTTCTTTTTTTTTTGTAAATTGAAATTTGGTTTGGTAAATGTTAGCAACACCTCCGCCTTTGCGGGATGCACGGGGGATATGGTCACTAGTGTAACCAGGAGGTGAGGCCTCATTTAACACAGTAAATTAATCAGTCTTAAGCCATGTTTCAGTCAGGCCAATCACATCAAGATTATATATGATCAGTGATTAGTTCATTGACTATAACTGCCTTGGAAGTGAGGGATCTAACATTAAGTAGCCCTATTTTGAGATGTGAGATTTCACAATCTCTTTCAATAATGGCAGGAATGGAGGAGGTTTTTATTCCAGTGAGATTGCTAGAGCGAACACCGTCATGTTTAGTTTTGCCCGACCTAGATCAAGGCACAGACATGAGCTGAGCTCACTACACTGACTGTGCAATTGGTAGACTCCACTAAGCTGGCATGCTGGCCAACAGCCTGCTGCCTGTCCTGCACCCTATCTCATTGTGGAGCTCGGGGACTGTCCAATAGGTGACATGTCTGGTGAGTATGCAGGCCATGGAAGAACTGGTACATTTTCAGGTTCCAGGAATTGTGTACAGATCCTTGTGACATGGGGCCGTGCATTATCATGCTGAAACATGAGGTGATGGCGGATGAATGGCACGACAATGGATCTCCTCACGGTATCTCTGTGCATTCAAATTGCCATCAATAAAATGCAATTGTGTTCGTTGTCCGTAGCTTATGCCTGCCCATACCATAACCCCACCGCCACCATGGGGCACTCTGTTCACAACGTTGACATCAGCAAACCACTCGCCCACACAATGCCATACACGCTGTCTGCCATCTGCCCGGTACAGTTGAAACCACTTCTCCAGCCTGCCAGTGGCTATTGAAGATGAGCATTTGTCCACTGAAGTCAGTTACGACATTAAACTGCAGTCAGGTCAAGACCCTGGTGAGGACGACGAGCAGATGAGCTTCTCTGAGATGGTTTCTGATGGTTTGCGCAGAAATTCTTTGGTTGTGGCCTCCCGAGTGATGTTTCGGGGGACGCATGGCTCTCAACCTTCGCCTCTCCCACGTCCGTATGGGACTAACTACCAATTTGATATCACAAAATAATATATTTTTTTAACCTTTGGTTATGCAAACCTACAGTTTCATTAGCTGTCCAGGTGGCTCATCTCAGACCATCCTGCTGGTGAAGAAGCCGGATGTGGAGGTCCTGGGCTGGTCTGGTCTGGATGTACTGCCCAAATTCTCTAAAACGACGTTTGAAGTGGCTTATGGTAGAGAAATTAACATTCAGTTCTCCGGCAGCATCTCTGTTGGACAGTCAGCCAGGCAGGATTTACAAGGATATACCTCCTTCCTCCTGCCATGGTGTGTAAAGCCTGAGCAGCATCATAGATCTATGATATCAATGTGAGGAGAGACTATGAGGGTGTTTGTTTGTGTGCGGGTGAGAGAGAGAAAAGAGAGAGAGAGAGAGAGAGAGAGAGAGAGAGAGAGAGAGAGAGAGAGAGAGAGAGAGAGAGAGAGAGAGAGAGAGAGAAAAACTCTATTTGATCTGCTATCCTTGTCAATGTAGGTCACATCTACAGGGAAACACAACAAAGAACCAATCGAAAGGGAAAAAACCTGTCAAATTTGTCTTTCTCTATCGTTCTCCATTTCTCTCTCTTTCTCTATCGTTCTCCCTTTCTCTCTCTCTCTCCCTCTTCTATACAAACGGTCCCTCAAACACACATTCTAAAATACCTTTTCCCAAAAGGTTGATCTTTGGCATTTGGCAACAACACAATTGTTCACAAATGTCTTCTCACCAAAAAAAAAGAAATTAAAGGAAGGAGAGAAAGATGTTTGATTGGCGAAATATCAATTCCTATTCTGCATCTTGGGCGGCCGTTCAGACAGCGTAGTCATGGCGACAGTTTCATAATACGTCGTGAAACACCTTCGCCAATGTTTCTTTTTATCCAGGGCCTTGTATGCGAGACACACATACACACACACACGCACACACACGCACACACACACACACACACACACACAGACTATAACAGAGGTAAGAGGGAACATTCAACACTCCAGAATGTCTGACTCAATAGCGAATACTACACCAGAGGTAAGAGGGAACACTCAACACTCCAGAATATATGACTCAACAGTGAAGACTATAACAGAGGAAAGAGGGAACACTCAACACTCCAGAATGTCTGACTCAACATTGAAGACTATAACAGAGGTAAGAGGGAACACTCAACACTCCAGAATGTCTGACTCAACAGTGAAGACTATAACAGAGGTAAGAGGGAACACTCAACACTCCAGAATGTCTGACTCAACATTGAAGACTATAACAGAGGAAAGAGGGAACACTCAACACTCCAGAATGTCTGACTCAACAGTGAAGACTATAACAGAGGTAAGAGGGAACACTCAACACTCCAGAATGTCTGACTCAACATTGAAGACTATAACAGAGGAAAGAGGGAACACTCAACACTCCAGAATGTATTACACGTATTACATTACACCATCGTGTCGTCAGCAAACTTACCGACGGTGTTGGAGTCGTGCGTGGTCACACAGTCGTGGATAAACAGGAAGTACCAGGAGGGGATTTAGCATACACCCCTGAGGGGCCCCCGTGTTGAGGTGTTGTTACCTACCCTTACCACCTGGGACCGGCCCATCAGGAAGTTCAGTGTTTAGTCCCAGGGTCCTTAGCGTGGTGATGAGTTTGGAGGGGACTATGGTGCTGAACACTGAGCTGTAGTCTATGAACAGCATTCTCACACAGTTACTTCCCTTCTTGTCCAGGTGGGAGAAGGCAGTGTGGAGTTTTATTGAGATTGCTTAACCTGTCGCCCTGTTTGGCCCGGTATGCGAATTGGAGTGGGTCTAGGGTGTCTGGGATAATGTTGTTTATGTGTGTCACGACCAGCCTTTTCAAAGCACCTCATAAATACAGATATGAGTACTATAGAGCCATATAAGGAGGTTACTTTGGAGCTCTTGGGAACAGGGACAATGGTGGTCAGCTTGAAACATTGTTGGGATTACAGACTGGGATAAGGATAGATTGAAAATGTCTGTGAAAAAAAACTTGCCAGCTGGTCTGCGCATTCTTTGAGAACGCGACCTGCTATTCTGTCTAGCCCGTCAGCCTTGTGATTGTTAACCTGTTTACAAGTCTTTGCTAACATCGACCACAGAGAGCGAGATCACACAGTGATCCGGAAAACCAGGACACTGGAGCAGCTGAGTCGGAGTTGAAGTCGAAATCGAGGTTAAAGCAACCGTCGATCTGATACCCTGAAGAGCTTGGCGGTCGTATGTAGAATGAACTTTCTGTACCAACAAAGTCAAGATAAATACGATAAATATACAGCAAAGTCGGGTTGGGAACTCGTAAGATGTCGCTCTTCTCCATTGGCGCCATCTTTTATGAGACTTAACAAACGTAACATAGTAAATGTAAATCCACTCAAATGAATATAATATGTTACGTTTTGGTATGGTTACATTAAAACAGAAGATTACTTAGGGCAAAAACTAAAGGAGGGTGGTTGGTCGGGATGGATGGGTAGGCATACAATGCGAACATATTGCAACCCAAAAGTTGTGTGTTCGAATCTCATCACAGACAATTTTAGTATTTCAGTTAATTAGCAACTTCGCAACTACTTGCAATTAATTAGCGTGTTAGCTTCCCCTAACCTAAACCC
>NC_092108.1:5089461-5116961 GCF_045679555.1 Salvelinus alpinus
CAAAAACAAAGAAATATAAAACATAGAAATAAAGAAACTAGAATGCCCACCCTAGTCACACCCTGGCCTAACCAGAATAGAGAATATTAACCTCTCTATGGTCGGGGCGTGACACCATTTTTTGATTTTTAAATGTATTTAAATTTATACTTTGTTTATTGAATTTTCAATACCAGCATTTATAAAATAATTGCACTTGTAAGTTATTTGGTAGTAGAAAAACATAGAGAGACAGACATAATAAAAATAAAAATAAATTAAATACAAAATAATTTAAATAAAAAAATAAAAAATAATAATAAAGAAAAATATATATTTTGATACAGTTGTTATGGGTCAACTAGTACAGATAATACCGTCCTTAACATCCGAGATGTCGTGTATTCACATACCAGGCCTCTTACGTCACCAATATATAAATATACATCACTCTGGAATTGCAGGGAAATGTATTCGTTTAACATAAGAAAAGAAGGGAGCCCACATTGCATAGCATTTGTCTATAGACCCATTGAGTGTGTGTTTAATTTTTTTCCAACTTTATGCAATTCAAAACAGATTTAATCCAAAGAGCATGAGGGCTGCAGAGGATCCATCTAAGTACAATTAATCGTCTCGCTATCAAAGTGACAAAGGAAATGACATCCTTATTCATTTTGGTCAGTTGTATTGTGGGTAAGGAAACCACAAATAGTGCAATAAAAGGGTCTGACTCGATCTGTGTGCCGCTTAATTCTGAGAGTGTGTTAAACATGTTTTTCCAGAAACCAACAAGAGATGGGCAACACCAAAACATGTGTACATGATTAGCAGGAGACTGATTACATCGTACACAATTAGGGTTCACATCCTTGTAAATGATGGATAATCTTGCTTTGGTCCAGTGGGCCCTAGGAATGAGTTTGCATTGAATGAGACTGTGTCGAGCGCAAATAGAAGAGCTATGTACCCTTTTGAGTGGCCCTTCCCATAGTTCATCAGATATTTCCTCACCCAGTTCCTCCTCCTATGAGGATTTAATATTGTTTAATGAGGTGGTTTGTAGCGAGCAAATTTGACTATAGATTATTGTCAAGGTGCCTTTCAGAGTAGGAAGTGGGATAAGAAATGTGTTGAACTGGGTTTCACCAGGAAGGGAGGGGAATCGGGGATCTATGCTGCAGATGTGACTCCGGACTTGTAAGAACCTAACAAAATGATGTCTGGGGAGACCACATTTAGCTGATAATTGTTCAAACGTACTAAAAGTATTGTTAATATACAGATCTCTGAATCTTTTAATACCGAGACTAGACCATGTTGAGAAAGCACCACCAACCATAGATGGGGGGAAAAGCTGGGTTTGAGGCTACCGGAACCAAAGAAGAGGTTGTCTGAAACCCAAAGTGGCGCCTAAATTGATTCCAGATCTTCAATGTTGTTTTGACACATATCTTTTTGGTAAAGGAGGAGTAAGGGCCTGTAACGGAGGAGTGAGCGAGGTAAGACAATGATGCCGGTATAGACGAGGCAGCCTCCATCTCTAGCCAAATTGGGGGGCGGGAATATCTCTCTGCTCTGCAACCAGTAGTGAATGATCCTAAGGTTAGCGGTTCAATAATAGAATCTGGAATCCGGTAGAGCTTGATCGCCGTCTGGTTTGGGCCTCTGCAAAAGCTGTTTTCGTATCCTAGGGGGCTTTTTGTCCCATATAAAGGGTAGTATTAGGCCGTCAATCTTTTTGAAAAATGTATTGGGAAGAATAATCGAAAGGCACTGATAGAGATGTAAGAATTTATTCATTTTAATATAATTAATTCTTGCGACTAAGTAGAGGTGTACTTTTTTGTGGCCATGTTCAGCGGCATCAATTCACTTTTACTGAGATTCAGTTTATACCCTGGTAAATGACTGAAGGATGTGAAAGTGGCAAGAGCAGCAGGAACAGAAACAGAAAGGTTGGATGTGTATAATAATAACTCATCTGCATATAAAGACAGTTTGTGTTCGTGTCCGTATCTGACTATACATTTGATGAGGGGGTTGGAGCGAAGTGCTATTGCAAGGGGTTCTATGTCGAGGACAAACAGTAAGGGACATAAAGGGCAACCCTGGCGTGTCGATCGTTACAAAGGGAAGCAGTCTGATTGAGTTTTATTAGTCTTGACAGAGGCTTGAGGGGATGAGTACAGAAGTCTTATCCAAGCCATGAATTTGGAGCCAAAGCCAAATTTATTTAGAGTGTAAAAAAGGTATTTCCATTCCACCCGATCAAACGCTTTTCTCCGCATCCAGGGATATAATGGCTTCAGAGGTATTGACGACAGAAGGATTATATGCAATATTAAATAATCGTTGAAGATTGAAGAATCAGTGTCTATTTTTAATGAATCCTATTTGATCCGGAGAGATAATTGATGGGAGGACTGTTTCCAGACGCGTTGCCAGAAGTTTGGCTAGAATTTTATAGTCAACATTTAGCAGGCTAATTGGACAGTCAAGTGGGTCTTTGTTTTTTTTTTAAGAATAAGACAAATGGTTGCCTGAGTGAGAGTCTGTGGAAGAGCACCATTTACAAATGCTTCATTGTTTATTTCAATTAGAAAAGGGGCTATTTTGGAGATAAACGTTTTATAAAACTCTGCCGAGTAGCCGTCAGGCTCTGAGCTTCTCCCAGATTTAAGGGATTTGACAGCATTAGACAATTGTTCAACAGTGATCGGCTGCTCTAATTTTTTTAACCAAATCCACGTCTGACAGAAGGCACAGCAAGTGAGTGGAAGAAATCATCCAATTCCATTGTATCCACTTTACTTTTAGAAGTATATAGAGACTGGTAAAATCTATTGAACTCATCATTAATCCCCCTAGGGTCTCATGATATCCCAGACCATGTATATAGAGACTGATAAAATCTCTTGAACTCATCATTAATCCCCCTAGAGTCTAATGATATCCCAGACCATGTATATAGAGACTGATCCCCCTAGAGTCTAATGACCATGTATATAGAGACTGATCCCCCTTGAGTCTAATGGCCATGTATATAGAGACTGATCCCCCTAGAGTCTAATGGCCATGTATATAGAGACTGGTAAAATCTCTTGAACTCATCATTGATCCCCCTAGAGTTTAATGATATCCCAGACCATGTATATAGAGACTGATCCCCCTAGAGTCTAATGATATCCCAGACCACGTATATAGAGACTGGTAAAATCTCTTGAACTCATCATTGATCCCCCTAGAGTCTAATGATATCCCAGATGATGTACGAATTATAGGAATGTGAAATGATGATGATAGTTGACGTAACCTGTGAGCGAATCATTTTCTGGCTTTATCTCCTTGTTCGTAGTAAAGTGCTCCTAGACTTGACAAGCAGTTCAGTAACCTGGTCTGTTAATAATGTGTCAAACGTTCCTTATAAATATCCGGGGATGGTGAAACGGCATAAATGTAATCTAATTGGGAAATATAGCGTGTTAACATAGATAGCATATCCCTTTTCAGTTCTCATGTGCGGTGTAGGACATAATTTCACCTCTGATATTAAGCTTTCAAAGTTTCCCAGAGAGTAGATGCAGAGATGTTCGGGGTTCTATTTGTACTCATGAAAATGTCGATTTGACTCAAAACAAATTTGACAAAGCGTTCATTGCTGAGTAGTTGAGTATTTAGGCGCCACAGATTGTCAATATTCTGAAATGCTACTTCCATAGCAACAGGGGCGTGGTCAGATACAACAATTGGATTGTATGAACATGACGATATGGAAGGAGGAGCCTGTCATCTACAAGGAAGTAGTCTAAAGTGCGTAAAAGTGTGGTGAACTGATGAGAAAAAAAGAGTATGCTTTTCCAGCTGGATTAAACATTCTCCAAGGAACTGAAACGGCTAATTCAGACATAAAGGTTCAGACAACTCTAGCTGTTGACAAGGTAGTAGGTTTAGTGGAGGATCGATCCAGATGTGGGTCTAACCAACAGTTAAAGTCACCACCTAAGATCAACATATGGGAAGACATATCTGGGAGTGTAGAGAAATTAGAAAAAAATCACCATTGTCCCAATTAGGAGCATAAATATTAACAAGAAGTACCTTTGTATTGAGCAGCCTACCACTGACAATTATGTATTTCTACCATGGGGATCTGCGGTCACATTAGAACATGTAAAAGGTACCGATCTGTGAAGTAAAATAGCCACCCCTCTTGCCTTACTCTGAAATGAGGATGGAACACCTGACCCACCCATCTGCACCTAAGACTTGAGTGTTGTGATACCTTCAGATTAGTTTCTTGGGGAAAGATGATGTGAGCTTCCAATTGATGAAGATGGTGTAGCACCTTACTACGTTTAACTTGATGCACCTGCAGTTCCAAGTGAGAAAACTAAAGCCATTCCCTTCAGCAGGATGGACACAGTCATGTCTTAAAGAGGGAGAGGACGTGTAAAGGACAAGGTACAATGTAAACTGAAAATCTTAGTTGAACTTAAAAGCGCAAATTTAAAAAACAAAGGCAAGCGACGAGGCACAAAAGACATATAAAAACTATATACAAATAAAGAGGGGAAAAACCCCTTCCCTCACACCCTCCATTGCCGAAGCATCTCCCCAACTGAGAAGCAAAACCCTAAATACCCAAAACAGTTTAGAGCAAAGCATGATAACTCTTTTCTCTGTGCTACCTGAGATGTGTGACCATTTAACTAGAGTAAGCCAAACATAGATTGGTCCCCAACAGAGTCTGAGGAAAATTAACCTCGGTTAAGATTTAACAGAATTACAGTAAAACTTTACAGTAAATTTTACAGGTAAAATTACGACTGAACCATGAAAACAGACAGATTTTGGCATTAGAGGCGGCAACCTGGGTTAGAATTTAAAAAAAAAATTTTTTTTAAGAGAATGACATTCAAATGTCGATGAACCCAGCAAAATTGGCTTCGCTAGCAAACCATTCGGCCTGCTAACTAGCCTGCTAACCAACCATTTGTTCCACAGCGGAACAACAGCCGCTTTCACGTTCTTGTTGATGAAATCTGCCGCTAAAGCCGGGTCCTCGAACCTGTGCGTGGAGCCGTCTGGTAAAGTCAGACTCAGAACCGCAGGGTAGATGAGGCCGAACTTCACGCCCGGGCAGGCACGTAGCTGGTGCTTCACAGCTCCAAAGCTAGTCCCGCTTCTTAGCCACAGCTGTGGTGTAGTCCGCAGATATCGAGACTCTTTTACCCTTTGAGAGGAGAGGGGATGCTTCTCCCGATCTCTTCAGTATGTCATTGCAGACGTGAAAGAAATGCACCCTGATGACAAATGGTCGCGGGGGTCTCCATCCCGGGGTCGGCTACGCAGAGTGCGGTGGGCCCGGTCTAGCAGTGGCTTCTCCTCCAGACCGAGCAGCTCCTGAAGCAGCTGGACCATGAACTCCGTGGGTCTTGGGCCCTCCACTCCCTCCGGTATTCCCAGTAGACGAATGTTGTTCCTCTGCATTCAACTTTCCATATCTTCGCATCTATTGTCGAGGTATGCCACCTTAGTTATCAATGAGCCAACGTTAGCCTCTAGGTCGCTAATGCAAGTGCTGTGGTCTGTAGCACCTCGTTCCAAATCCGATAAGGATTGATGTGCATCGAGCTTATTCTGTATACTCTCGATAGATTTTTTTAAGCTTGTCTTTGACCATTGATATCTCTGACCTGAGATTGGTAGAGAGAGAGTTAATTTTGCCGAAAATATCGGTTTTGAGGGTGCCTATCAGGGATTGTAGCATCTCCACAGTCAGTGTTTCCGTGGGGCCGGCATTAGCAGCGTCCGGTGGCGGAGGTGAATCAGGAGAGGGCGCGGGCTTGCTGCGGCCTGCTCTTGCAGACTCCGTTTTTGGCCAGGTAGACGACATTACAAACGTACATTTCTCAAACCTGATCTGAATTGTTTATGGGTCTCTTCAGACGCCTGGCCAAACAGAAATATATATACAATTTTGCAAGGTTAAATATATAAATTTGATCATTAACTCAGGAGCGATAGGGAAATGCGTTCTACATCCTTGGGTTCCAACAGCGGCCCTCACACATCTCCATGTTGGCTAGATAACTCTTCGTGTTGTTGTTTGATTAGAGTTTTCCAATTTTACCAGAAGTGGTTATAGTCTATGGATTCCTCAATTACATTGAGCTGATTTCTGACGTGCTGTTCCTTCTTTTTCCGTGGTGTATTTCTGTATTGTTTTAGTGATTCACCTTAGTGAAGTCGTAGACTCAGGTTTTCTGGGTCTCTATGTTTTTGGTTGAACAGGTTTCTCAATTTCTTTCTTAGGTTTTTGCATTCTTCACCAAACCATTTGTCATTGTTGTTCATTTTCTTAGGTTGTCTGTTTGACATTTTTAGATTTTGATAGGGAAGCTGAGAGGTCAAATATACTGTTAAGATTTCCTACAGCCAAGTTTACACCTTCACTATTACAGTGGAACATTTTGTCCAGGAAGTTGTCTAGAAGGGATTGAATTTGTTGTTGCCTAAATGTTTTTTGGTAGGTTTCCACACTACATTCCTTCCATCTATAGCATTTCTTAATATTATTCAGTTCCTTTGTCTTTGATGCCTCATGATTGAGTGTTGCTCTGTTCAGTGTGATTTTGCTGTGATCTGATAGGGGTGTCAGTGGACTGACTGTGAACGCTCTGAGAGACTCTGGGTTGAGGTCAGTGATAAAGTAGTCTACAGTACTACTGCCAAGAGATGAGCTATAGGTGTACCTACCATACCGGTCCCCTCGAAGCCTACAATTGACTATGTACATACCCAGCATGCGACAGAGTTGCAGGAGTTGTGATTTTTGTTGGTTATGTTGTCCTAGTTGTGTCTAGGTGGGCATATGGGGGAGGGAATGCTGTCACCTCCAGGTAGGTGTTTGTCCCCCTGTGTGCTGAGGGTGTCAGGTTCTTGTCCAGTTCTGGCATTTATGACGCCACAGACTAGTACATGTCCCTGGGCCTGGAAATTATTGATTTCCCCTCCAGGATGGAGAAGCTGTCTTCATTAAAGTCTCTCTCTCTCTCTTCTGTGTTAATACTTTTCTCTGTGTGTAGATCTCTGAAAGTGATTGAGTTCCCCTAGAGGGGAGAAGCTGTCTTCATTAAAGACTCTTTTGTCTTTAAAGACTCGTTTGTATAGGAGAGGGAGAGAGAGAGAGAAAGGGAGAACGATAGAAAAAGAGAGAGAAATGGAGAACGATAGAGAAAGACAAATTTGACAGGTTTTTTCCCTTTCGATTGGTTCTTTGTTGTGTTTCCCTGTAGATGTGACCTACATTGACAAGGATAGCAGATCAAATAGAGTCTCTCTCTCTCTCTCTCTCTCTCTCTCTCTCTCTCTCTCTCTCTCTCTCTCTCTCTCTCTCTCTCTCTCTCTCTTTCTCTCTCTCTCTCTCTCTCTCTCTCTCTCTCTCTCTCTCTCTCTCTCTCTCTCTCTCTCTCTCTCTCTCTCTCTCTCTCTCTCTCTCTCTCTCTCTCTCTCTCTCTCTCTCTCTCTCTCTCTTCTGTGTTAATCCTTTTCTCTGTGTGTTGATCTCTGAAAGTGATTGTTTTCCCCCTCCAGGATGGAGAAGCTGTCTTCACTGTCAAACGCTCCCTAAAACACTTCAGCGAGCAGGCCTTTCTAATCGACCCGGGTATCCTGGAAGGATATTGACCTCATCCCGTCAGTAGAGGATGCCTGGTTGCTCTTTAAAAGTGCTTTCAAAAAATGTAGAACTAAGAACAGATATAGCCCTTGGTTCACCCCAGACTTGACTGGCCTTGACCAGCACAAAAACATCCTGTGGCGTACTGCATTAGCATCAAATAGCCCCCGCGATGTGCAACTTTTCAGGGAAGTCAGGAACCAATATACTTAGTCAGTTAGGAAAGCTAAGGCTATCTTTTTCAAACAGAAATGTGCTTCCTGTAGCACTAATTCCACTGTAAAGTCCATGGAGAATAAGAGCACCTCCTCCCAGCTGCCCACTGCACTGAGGATAGGAAACACTGTCACCACCGATAAATCTACGATAATCGATCATTTCAATAAGCATTTTTCTACGGTCGGCCATGCTTTCCACCTGGCTACCCCTACCCCGGTCAACAGCTCTGCACCCCCCACAGCTACTTTCCCAAGCCCCCCCCCCCCCCGCTTCTCCTTCACCCAAATCCAGACAGCTGATGTTCTGAAAGCACAATCTGGACCAAAATCACAAATCAGCCGGGCTAGAAAATCTGGACCCTCTCTTTCTAAAATGATCTGCCTTGTTACTAGCCTGTTCAACCTCTCTTTCATATCGTCTGAGATCCCCAAAGATTGGAAAGCTAACGCGGTCATTCCCCTCTTCAGAGAGGGAGACACTCCAGACCCAAACTGTTATAGACCTATATCCATCCTGCCCTGCCTTTCTAAAGTCTTCGAAAGCCAAGTTAACAAAAAGATCACCGACCATTTCGAATTCCACCATACCTTCATCAAAATCTTTGGACACTGTGTTAACAAACCTCCAAATGTACTTCAACGCCCTACAAAACTCCAACTGCTTTTAAATGCTAGTAAAACGAAATGCATGCTATTCAACCGATTGTTGCCCGCACCCGCCCGCCCGACTAGCATCACTACTCTGGACGGTTCTGACTTAGAATATGTGGACAACTACAAATACCTAGGTGTCTGGTTAGACTGTAAACTCTCCTTCCAGACTCACATTAAGAATCTCCAATCCAAAATTAAATCTAGAATCGGCTTCCTATTTCGCAACAAAGCCTCCTTCACTCAAACATACCCTCGTAAAACTGACTATCCTACCGATCCTTGACTTTGGCGATGTCATTTACAAAATAGCCTATTTACAAAATAGCCTCCAACACTCTACTCAGCTAACTGGATGCAGTCTATCACAGTGCCATCCATGGTTCATACAGGGGAACCTCTTGTCAGAGTCTAACATGTCTCACCTGGTTCATACAGGGGAACCTCTTGTCAGAGTCTGACATGTCTCACCTGGTTCATACAGGGGAACCTCTTGTCAGAGTCTAACATGTCTCACCTGGTTCATACAGGGGAACCTCTTGTCAGAGTTCAGTCTGCTGGGAAGTGGGACCTCCAGGCTACCAAGGGAGTCTAGCGTCAGAGCGTCCAGGAAAATGTTCTCTGTTGGGCCTCTGACCCTCACTACAGCCCCCTGCTCTTCATGGGCCTCTGAGTCCGAGTGGGAGCGGGTGGGGAGGGTAACAGGCCCGGGGATGGCAGAGCGAGGGGAGCGGGGTGACCGGAGGGAGCGAGGGACCTTACATGGGCTCTCCTGAGGGGAAAAGACACCCCTGTTTCCTCCTGCCGTCGCCCCTTCTTTGATGTCGGAGGGTGAGCCCTCACTGCCCTGTCGGACGTTCAGCTCTCTCTGCAGCTGTGGGGAGAGGAGAGAGAGGGAGGAGAGGAGAGGGAGGAGAGGAGAGATGAGAGGTAGAGAGAGGAGGAGGAGCGGCAGAGAGAGAGAAGGGGAGGGAGAAAGGAAAGGAATGAGAGGCGAGTAGAGAGGGAAAGAGGAGAGGGAAAGAGGAGAGAGGAGAGGAAAGGAATGAGAGGAGAGGAGAGGGAGGGAAAGAGGAGAGGGAGAGAGGAGAGGAAAGGAATGAGAGGAGAGTAGAGAGAGGGAAAGAGGAGAGGGAAAGAGGAGAGAGGAGAGGAAAGGAATGAGAGGAGAGTAGAGAGAGGGAAAGAGGAGAGGGAAAGAGGAGAGAGGAGAGGAAAGGAATGAGAGGAGAGAGGACAGGAGGGAGAGAGGAAAGGAATGAGAGGAGAGTAGAGAGAGGGAAAGAGGAGAGAGGAGAGAGGAGAGGAAAGGAATGAGAGGAGAGAGGAGAGGAGGAAGGAGAGAGGTAATTAATGAGAGGAGAGGGAGAGAGGAGAGAGGAAGAGGGGAAATGAATGAGAGGAGAGTAGAGAGATGGAGAGAGGAGAGAGGACAGGAGGAAGGAGAGAGGAGAGAGGGAGAGAGGAAATTAATGAGAGGAGAGTAGAGAGATGGAAAGAGGAGAGAGGAGAGAGGAGAGGAAAGGAATGAGAGGAGAGGAGAGAGGAGAGAGGAGAGGAGGAGGGAGAGAGGTAATGAATGAGTAGTTTCAGACAGGGTGATGTGACTACAGAATATGAAGAGACAGTCTCAGTAGTTTCAGACAGGGTGATGTGACTACATAATATGAAGAGAGACAGTCTCAGTAGTTTCAGACAGGGTGATGTGACTACAGAATATGAAGAGACAGTCTCAGTAGTCTCAGACAGGGTGATGTGACTACAAAATATGAAGAGAGACAGTCTCAGTAGTCTCAGACAGGGTGATGTGACTACAGAATATGAAGAGAGACAGTCTCAGTAGTTTCAGACAGGGTGATGTGACTACAGAATATGAAGAGACAGTCTCAGTAGTCTCAGACAGGGTGATGTGACTACATAATATGAAGAGAGACAGTCTCAGTAGTCTCAGACAGGGTGATGTGACTACAGAATATGAAGAGACAGTCTCAGTAGTCTCAGACAGGGTGATGTGACTACATAATATGAAGAGAGACAGTCTCAGTAGTCTCAGACAGGGTGATGTGACTACAGAATATGAAGAGAGACAGTCTCAGTAGTTTCAGACAGGGTGATGTGACTACAGAATATGAAGAGACAGTCTCAGTAGTCTCAGACAGGGTGATGTGACTACAGAATATGAAGAGAGACAGTCTCAGTAGTCTCAGACAGGGTGATGTGACTACAGAATATGAAGAGACAGTCTCAGTAGTTTCAGACAGGGTGATGTGACTACAGAATATGAAGAGACAGTCTCAGTAGTCTCAGACAGGGTGATGTGACTACATAATATGAAGAGAGACAGTCTCAGTAGTTTCAGACAGGGTGATGTGACTACATAATATGAAGAGAGACAGTCTCAGTAGTTTGACACCCTCCCTCCCCCTCCTCACCCTCTCCATCTTGTGGTGCATGTTTCTCATGTTGCCGTCCCACTCTTGTCTCTCCCGGTCGAAGCGTTCCAGCAGGTCTCTCCTCTCCCTCCCCCACCTCTTCTCTCCATGCTGCAGCTTCCAGTGGAGGTCCAGGGAGGTGCTGTGGCTCTCGGCCAGGAGGCAACGATGCTCCTCTCGCTCCTGTTTAAAGGCCCAGTCTGGGTCTCCTCCTCCCTGCGTCTCCCCTCTGGCCTCTCCTTTCTCTTCTCGTCTCTCCTCTTCCAACTGGTTGAACACATAACATGTTAGTAAAGTTAAAGAACAATCCGTGACAATGTGGTGACGTATGAGGAGGGGTCTTTAAAGTGTTTTACTGACCATGTGATCAGATAAAGAGAAACTCTGGGACCTGACTACAATCAGTCTGTCAGATCACCTGACTACAATCAGTCTGTCGGATGGCCTGACTACAATCAGTCTGTCGGATGACCTGACTACAATCAATCTGTCGGATGACCTGACTACAATCAGTCTGTCAGATCACCTGACTACAATCAGTCTGTCGGATGACCTGACTACAATCAGTCTGTCGGATGACCTGACTACAATCAGTCTGTCGGATGACCTGACTACAATCAGTCTGTCGGATGACCTGACTACAATCAGTCTGTCAGAGACCTGACTACAATCAGTCTGTCAGATGACCTGACTACAATCAGTCAATCAGTCGGATGACCTGACTACAATCAGTCTGTCGGAGGACCTGACTACAATCAGTCTGTCAGATGACCTGACTACAATCAGTCTGTCGGATGACCTGACTACAATCAGTCTGTCAGATCACCTGACTACAATCAGTCTGTCGGATGACCTGACAACAATCAGTCTGTCAGATGACCTGACTACAATCAGTCTGTCGGATGGCCTGACTACAATCAGTCTGTCGGATCACCGGACAACAATCAGTCTGTCGGATGACCTGACAACAATCAGTCTGTCAGATGACCTGACTACAATCAGTCTGTCAGATGACCTGACTACAATCAGTCTGTCGGATGATCTGACTACAATCAGTCTGTCGGATGACCTGACTACAATCAGTCTGTCAGATGACCTGACTACAATCAGTCTGTCAGATGACCTGACTACAATCAGTCTGTCGGATGGCCTGACTACAATCAGTCTGTCGGATGACCTGACTACAATCAGTCTGTCAGATGACCTGACTACAATCAGTCTGTCGAATGGGGTTTTGCTGTTGTTGATAATATCTTCAGTGAGATTATCAACTTGGCTTGCCTTCACTAATTCCTATTTTATACAGCATACTCATGGGAAAAGACGTGACTTGGGTTGATTTTGGTGTATGCCCCTTTTCCCACAGGTGTGATTACTACCTCTGAGGGTTTAGAGCTTGAGCTAGTCACCTCATACAAGTACTTGGGAGTATGGCTAGACGGTACACTGTCCTTCTCTCAGCACATATCAAAGCTGCAGGCTAAAGTTACATCTAGACTTGGTTTCCTCTATTGTAATCGCTCCTCTTTCACCCCAGCTGCCAAACTAACCCTGATTCAGATGACCCTCTTACCCATGCTAGATTACGGAGACGTAATTCTTATCGTATTCTTATCGAATTCTTATCGGCAGACTCAATAGCCTTGGTTTCTCAAATAATTGCCTCGTCTGGTTCACCAACTACTTCTTAGATAGAGTTCAATGTGTCAAATCGGAGGGCCAGACCTCTGGCTGTCTCTATGGGGGTGACGCAGGGTTCAATTCTCGGGCCGACTCTTTTCTCTGTATATATCAATGATGTCGCTCTTGCTGCTGGTGATTCTCTGATCCACCTCTACGCAGACGACACCATTCTGTATTCGTCTGGCCCTTCTTTTGACACTGTGTTAACAAACCTCCAAACGAGCTTCGATGCCATACAACTCTCCTTCCGTGGCCTCCAACTGCTTTTAAATGCTAGTGAAACTAAATGCATGCTCTTCAACCGATCGCTGCCCGCACCCTCCCGCCCGACTAGCATCACTACTCTGGACGCTTCTGACTTAGAATATGTGGACAATTACAAATACCTAGGTGTCTGGTTAGACTGTAAACTCTCCTTCCAGACTCACATTAAGCATCTCCAATCCAAAATTAAATCTAGAATCTGCTTCCTATTTCGCAACAATGCCACATTCACTCATGCTGCCAAACATGACCTCGTAAAACTGACTATCCTACCGATCCTTGACATCGGCGATGTCATTTACAAAATAGCCTCCAACACTCTACTCAGCAAACTGGATGTAGTCTATCACAGTGCCATCCGTTTCGTCACCAAAGCCCCATATCCCAATATCACCCACCACTGCGACCTGTATGCTCTCGTTGGCTGGTCCTCACTACATATTCGTCGCCAAACCCACTGGCTCCAGGTCATCTATGTCTTTGCTAGGTAAAGCGCGCCTTATCTCAGCTTACTGGTCACCATAGCAACACCCTCCCGTAGCACGCGCTCCAGCAGGTATATTTCACTGGTCACCCCCAAAGCCAACACTTCCTTTGGCCGCCTTTCCTGCCAGTTCTCTGCTGCCAATGACTGGAACGAATTTCAAAAATCACTGAAGCTGGAGTCTTATATCTCCCTCCCTAACCTTAAGCATCAGCTGTCTGAGCAGCTTACTGATCACTGTACCTGTACACAGCCCATCTGTAAATAGCCCACCCAACTACCTCATCCCCATATTGTTATTTATCCTCTTGCTCTTTTGCACCCCAGTATCTCTACTTGCACATCATCATCTGCACATCTATCACTCCAGTGTTAATTGCTAAATTGTAATTAGTTCACCTCTATGGCCTATTTATTACCTTGCCTCCCTAATCTTCTACATTTGCACACACTGTACATATACTTTTATATTGTGTTACTGACTGTATGTTTGTTTATGTGTAACTCTGTGTTGTTTGTGTCACACTGCTTTGCTTTATCTTGGTCAGGTCACAGTTGTAAATGAGAACTTGTTCTCAACTGGCCGGCCTGATTAAATAAAGGTGACAATTTTTTAAAAATAAATCAATACAAATGCCAAGAGATGAGCTATAGATATACCTACCATAGGAGCCCCCTCGAAGCCCACAATTAACTATGTACATACCCAGCATGCGACAGAGTTGCAGGAGTTGTGATTTTTGTTGGTTATGTTGTCCTAGTTGTGCCTAGGGGGGCATATGGGGGAGGGAATGCTGTCACCTCCAGGTAGGTGTTTGTCCCCCTGTGTGCTGAGGGTGTCAGGTTCTTGTCCAGTTCTGGCATTTAGGTCACCACAGACTAGTACATGTCCCTGGGCCTGGAAATGATTGATTTCCCCTCCAGGGTGGAGAAGCTGTCTTCATTAAAGTATGGGGATTCTAGTGGGGGGATATACAGTGGGGCAAAAAAGTATTTAGTCAGCCACCAATTGTGCAAGTTCTCCCACTTAAAAAGATGAGAGAGGCCTGTAATTTTCATCATAGATACACTTCAACTATGACAGACAAAATGAGAAAAGAAAATCCAGAAAATCACATTGTAGGATTTTTAATGAATTTATTTGCAAATTATGGTGGAAAATAAGTATTTGGTCACCTACAAACAAACAAGATTTCTGGCTCTCACAGACCTGTAACTTCTTCTTTAAGAGGCTCCTCTGTCCTCTACTCGTTACCTGTATTAATGGCACCTGTTTGAACTTGTTATCAGTATAAAAGACACCTGTCCACAACCTCAAACAGTCACACTCCAAACTCCACTATGGCCAAGACCAAAGAGCTGTCAAAGGACACCAGAAACAAAATTGTAGACCTGCACCAGGCTGGGAAGACTGAATCTGCAATAGGTAAGCAGCTTGGTTTGAAGAAATCAACTGTGGGAGCAATTATTAGGAAATGGAAGACATACAAGACCACTGATAATCTCCCTCGATCTGGGGCTCCACGCAAGATCTCACCCCGTGGGGTCAAAATGATCACAAGAACGGTGAGCAAAAATCCCAGAACCACACGGGGGGACCTAGTGAATGACCTGCAGAGAGCTGGGACCAAAGTAACAAAGCCTACCATCAGTAACGCACTACGCCGCCAGGGACTCAAATCCTGCAGTGCCAGATGTGTCCCCCTGCTTAAGCCAGTACATGTCCAGGCCCGTCTGAAGTTTGCTAGAGAGCATTTGGATGATCCAGAAGAAGATTGGGAGAATGTCATATGGTCAGATGAAACCAAAATATAACTTTTGATAAAAACTCAACTCGTCGTGTTTGGAGGACAAAGAATGCTGAGTTGCATCCAAAGAACACCATACCTACTGTGAAGCATGGGGGTGGAAACATCATGCTTTGGGGCTGTTTTTCTGCAAAGGACGACTGTTCCGTGTAAAGGAAAAAATGAATGGGGCCATGTATCGTGAGATTTTGAGTGAAAACCTCCTTCCATCAGCAAGGGCATTGAAGATGAAACGTTGCTGGGTCTTTCAGCATGACAATGATCCCAAACACACCACCCGGGCAACGAAGGAGTGGCTTCGTAAGAAGCATTTCAAGGTCCTGGAGTGGCCTAGCCAGTCTCCAGATCTCAACCCCATAGAAAATCTTTGGAGGGAGTTGAAAGTCCGTGTTGCCCAGCAACAGCCCCCAAAACATCACTGCTCTAGAGGACATCTGCATGGAGGAATGGGCCAAAATACCAGCAACAGTGTGTGAAAACCTTGTGAAGACTTACAGAAAACGTTTGACCTCTGTCATTCCCAACAAAGGGTATATAACAAAGTATTGAGATAAACTTTTGTTATTGACCAAATACTTATTTTCCACCATAATTTGCAAATAAATTCATAAAAAATCCTACAATGTGATTTTCAGGATTTTTTTCTTCTCATTTTGTCTGTCATAGTTGAAGTGTACCTATGATGAAAATTACAGGCCTCTCTCATCTATTTAAGTGGGAGAACTTGCACAATTGGTGGCTGACTAAATACTTTTTTGCCCCACTGTAGGTAGCTCACAGGAGGAAATTTTTCTCTGTTGAGATAATTTCCTTTTGAATTTCTAGCCAAATGTAAAATGTTCCTCTTTTGATTAATTTAATAGAGTGAGTTAGGTCTGCTCTATACCAAATTAGCATACCCCCTGAGTCCCTTCCCTGTTTCACACCTGGTAGTGTGGTGGATGGGACTACCAGCCCTCTGTAACCTAGAGGGCAACCAGTGGGTCCGTCTCCTCTATACCAGGTTTCTTGCAGGATGACAATGTCTGTATTACCGATTTATTCTGTGAAGTCCAGGTTCCTGCTCTTTAGGCCAAAGGCAGCTGACCTCAGGCCTTGGATATTCCAGGATGAGATAGTGAAGGCTTTGTGTTCCATAAAGCGTCCAATGTTGTTGGTCGTGTGGTTTGACCTCAGGCCAGTAAGTGTGAGCAGAGCCTGCTGAGCATCTGGTACATTCCATTGGCTTGGTGTAAGAGTGGGGGTGTGGGCATGGTTGACTAGTTAAGGTCTCTCGGCACTCAACTTGACTCCTTCCTACAGTGATGGGGTTGGGCTAAAACAGACTCCCTTCAATAAACTGAGTGCCCTCATTTGACCTCAATGTTCTCACTGTGTGTCATGTTGCTAGTTTTACCCAGCATCTAACCGGCTAGTCTGCCTGTCTGTCTGTCTGTCTGTTATGCTACTAGCTTTACCCGGTCTCTAAGAAAATTAGCCTGTCTGTCTGTCTGTTATGCTACTAGCTTTACCCTGTCTCTAGCAAACTAGCCTGTCTGTCTGTTATGTCTCAGGACCAGCTTGCTTAGGGGACTCTTCTCTAGATTCATCTCTCTGTAGGTGATGGCTTTGTTATGTAAGATTTGGGAATCCCTTCCTTTTAATTGGTTGTAGAAATTAACTCTCTCTCTCTCTCTGCCGCTTTCTCTCTGTCTCTCTCCTCCCTCTCCATCTCACCCTCTCCTCCCCCTCCTTGTCTCTCTCTCCCTCCCTCTCCTCCCCGTCTCAATTCAATTCAATTCAATTCAAGGGGCTTTATTGGCATGGGAAACATACGCTAACATTGCCAAAGCAAGTGAAGTAGATAATAAACAAAAGTGAAATAAAGAATGAAAATGAACAGTAAACATTACAGTCACAAAAGTTCCAAAGGAATAAAGACATTTCAAATGTCATATTATGTCTATATACAGTGTTGTAACGATGTACAAATGGTTGAAGTACAAAAGGGAAAATAAATAATCATAAATATGGGTTGTACTTACAATGGTGTTTGTTCTTCACTGGTTGCCCTTTTCTTGTGGCAACAGGTCACAAATCTTGCTGCTGTGATGGCGAACTGTGATATTTCACCCAGTAGTTATGGGAGTTAATCAAAATGTAGTTTGTTTTCAAATTCTTTGTGGATCTGTGTAATCTGAGGGAAATATGTGTCTCTAATATGGTCATACATTTGGCAGGAGGTTAGGAAGTGCAGCTCAGTTTCCACCTCATTTTGTGGGCAGTGTGCACATATCCTGTCTTCTCTTGAGAGCCAGGTCTGCCTACGGCGGCCTTTCTCAATAGCAAGGCTATGCTCACTGAGTCTGTACATAGTCAAAGCTTTCCTTAAGTTTGGGTCAGTCACAGTGTCAGGTATTCTGCCACTGTGTACTCTCTGTGGCTGCCATCTTATCGGCTCTTAACCAACCATGCTATTTTGTTTGTTTTTTCGCGTTGATCGTAACTTGTTTGGTACATAATGTTGCTGCTCCCGTCTCTTATGACAAAAATTATCTTCTGGACATCAGAACTGGGATTACTCACCTTAAATTGGACGAGGAGTTATTCTTCAATGAGTCGGACGCGAGGGATATCCTGCAGACATCCGACCAGGCCCCAATCCCTGTGATTCGCTGGAGAAGGAAACTGAGATTTTGAGGCAAAAGATCCGGGTGCCTTGCGAGGATCAGGTGACGAGTGGCTAATCTGTCCTTGCCTTCCATTCTGCTAGCTAACGTTCAATCGCTGGAAAATAAATGGGACGAACTGAAAGCACGTGCAATCACTGGAGAATAAACTGGACGATCTCCATTCGAGACTATCCTACCAACGGGACATTAACAACTGTAATATCTTATGTTTCACCGAGTCGTGGCTGAACGACGACATTAAGATACATACAGCTGGTGGGTTATACACTCCATCGGCAGGACAGAACAGCAGCCTCTGGTTAGACACGGGCGGGGGCCTACGCATATATGTAAACAACATCTGGTGCATGATATCTAAGGAAGTCTCAAAGTTTTGCTCGCCTGAGGTAGAGTATCTCATGATAAACTGTAGACCACACAATCTAGCTAGAGCGTTTTCATCTGTATTTTTCGTAGCTGTCTACATACCACCACAGAGCGATGTTGGCACCAAAACCGCACTCAATGAGCTGTATTCCGCCATAAGCAAACAGGAAAACGCTCCTGGTGGCCGGGAAAAATCTGTTTTAGCGAATTTCTATCAGCATGTTAAATGTGCAACCCGAGGGAAAAGAATTCCAGACCACGAAGACAAAATACATGTCCGACTGCCATCTTGGATCATTTCTAACAGCATGTCACATGTTTAATCAGGAAAATAAATAGATCTAGCTCTAGATCACCTTTAATCCAGAGACGAAAGCTCTCCCCCGCTTGGCAAATCTGACCATAACTCTATAATCCTGATTCCTGCTTACAAGCAAAAAACTAAAGCAGGAAGTACCAGTGCCTCGGTCTACTAAAAAAGTGGTCTAAACTACAGGACTGTTTTTCTAGCACAGACTGGAACATGTTCCGGGATTCCTCCGATGGCATTGAGGAGTACACCACATCAGTCACTGGCTTCATCAATAAGTGCATCGAGGACGTCGTCCCCACAGTGCCTGTACGTACATATCCCAACCAGAAGCCATGGATTACAGGCAACATCCACACTGAGCTAAAGGCTAGAGCTGCTGCTTTCAAGGAGCGGGACTCTAACCTGGAAACTTATAAGAAATCCCGCTATGCCCTCCGACGAACCATCAAACAGGCAAAGCGTCAATACAGGACTAAGATCAAAATGTACGACACCGGCTCCAATGTTCGTCGGATGTAGCAGGGCTTACAAACTATTACAGACTACAAAGGGAAGCACAGCCGCGAGCTGCCCAGTGACACGAGCCTACCAGATGAGCTAAACTACTTCTATGTTCATCCCCCACACTGATCCTCAACACAGGGACCCCTCAGGGGTGCGTGCTCAGTCCCCTTCTATAAATCCTATTCTACGAGGCAAGTAACACTAAAACATGCATGAGAGCTTCAGCTGTTCTGGACGACTGTGTGACGCGCTCTCCACAGCCGATGTGAGTAAGACCTTTAAACAGGTCAACATTCACAAGGCCGCAGGGCCAGACGTATTACCAGGACGTGTACTCCGAGCATGCGCTGACATTTTCAACCTCTCCCTGACCGAGTCTGTAATACCTACATGTTTCAAGCAGACCACCATAGTCCCTGTGCCCAAGAACACTAAGGTAACCTGCCTACATGACTACCGACCTGTAGCACTCACGTTCGTAACCATTATCCCAGAAACCCTAGACCCAATCAAATTTGCATACCGCCCCAACAGATCCACAGATGATGCAATCTCAATTGCACTCCACACTGCCCTTTCCCACCTGGACAAAAGGAACACCTATGTGAGAATGCTATTCATTGACTACAGCTCAGCGTTCAACACCATAGTACCCTTAAAGCTCATCACTAAGCTAATGATCCTGGGACTAAACACCTCCCTCTGCAACTGGATCCTGGACTTCCTGACGGGCCGCCCCCAGGTGGTGAGGGTAGGTAACAACACATCTGCCACGCTGATCCTCAACACGGGGGCCCCTCAGGGGTGCTGATTCCCCTCCTGTACTCCATGTTTACTCATGACTGCACGGCCAGGCACAACTCCCAGTTTGCAGATGACACAACTGTGGTAGGCTTGATCACTGACAACGACGAGACAGCCTATAGGGAGGAGGTCAGAGACCTGGCCGTGTGGTGCCAGAATAACAACCTATCCCTCAACGTGATCAAGACAAAGGAGATGATTGTGGACTACAGGAAAAGGAGGACCGAGCACGCCCCCATTCTCATCGACGGGGCTGTAGTGGAGCAGGTTGAGAGCTTCAAGTTCCTTGATGTCCACATCACCAACAAACTATGATCCAGGCACATCAAGACAATCGTGAAGAGGGCACAACAAAACCTATTCCCCCTCAGGAGACTGAAAACATTTGGCATGGGTCCTAGATCCTCAAAAGGTTCTACAGCTGCACCATCGAGAGCATCCTGACGGGTTGCATCACTGCCTGGTACGGCAACCGCTCGGCCTCCGGCCGCAAGGCACTACAGTGGGTAGTGCGTATGGCCCAGTACATCTCTGGGGCCAAGCTTCCTGGACCTCTATACCAGGCGGTGTCAGAGGAAGGCCCTAAAAATTGTAAAAGACTTCAACCACTCTAGTCATAGACTGTTCTTTCTGATACCGCACGGCAAGCGGTACCAGACCGCCAAGTCTAGGTCCAAGAGGCTTCTAAACAGCTTCTACCCCCCAAGACATAAGACTCCTGAACATCTAATCAAATGGCTACCCAGACTATTTGCATTGCCCCCACACCCCATGCTGCTGCTACTCTCTGTTGTTGTCATCTATGTATAGTCACTTTAATAACTCTACCTACACATACATATTACCTCAATTACCTCGACACCGGTGCCCCCGCACATTGACTCTGTACCGGTTCCCCCTGTATATAGCCTCGCTATTGTTATTTACTGCTGCTCTGTAATTATTTGTTATATTTCATCTCTTACTTTTTGGGGGGTATTTTCTTAACACTGCTGTTGATAAGGACTTGTAAGCATTTCACTGTAAGGTCTACTACACCTGTTGTATTCAGCATTTCACTGTAAGGTCTACTACACCTGTTGTATTCAGCATTTCACTGTAAGGTCTACTACACCTGTTGTATTCAGCATTTCACTGTGAGGTCTACTACACCTGTTGTATTCAGCATTTCACTGTAAGGTCTACTACACCTGTTGTATTCAGCATTTCACTGTAAGGTCTACTACACCTGTTGTATTCAGCATTTCACTGTAAGGTCTACTACACCTGTTGTATTCAGCATTTCACTGTGAGGTCTACTACACCTGTTGTATTCAGCATTTCACTGTAAGGTCTACTACACCTGTTGTATTCAGCATTTCACTGTAAGGTCTACTACACCTGTTGTATTCAGCATTTCACTGTAAGGTCTACTACACCTGTTGTATTCAGCATTTCACTGTGAGGTCTACTACACCTGTTGTATTCAGCATTTCACTGTAAGGTCTACTACACCTGTTGTATTCAGCATTTCACTGTAAGGTCTACTACACCTGTTGTATTTAGCATTTCACTGTGAGGTCTACTACACCTGTTGTATTCAGCATTTCACTGTGAGGTCTACTACACCTGTTGTATTCAGCATTTCACTGTGAGGTCTACTACACCTGTTGTATTCAGCATTTCACTGTAAGGTCTACTACACCTGTTGTATTCAGCATTTTACTGTGAGGTCTACTACACCTGTTGTATTCAGTATTTCACTGTAAGGTCTACTACACCTGTTGTATTCAGCATTTCACTGTAAGGTAAAGATGGTTCTTTAAACAATAATGGTTAGATGCTTATTGACAAAACTGACTAGTACTCTGACAGTCTACTGTGTTGACCCCTTCAGTAAACTGACGTTTTACTGAAGGGGTCAATACAGTAGACTGTCAGGGTACTAGTCAGTTTTACTGAAGGGGTCAACACAGTAGACTGTCAGAGTACTAGTCAGTTTACTGAAGGGGTCAATACAGTAGACTGTCAGAGTACTAGTCAGTTTACTGAAGGGGTCAATACAGTAGACTGTCAGGGTACTAGTCAGTTTTACTGAAGGGGTCAATACAGTAGACTGTCAGGGTACTAGTCAGTTTTACTGAAGGGGTCAACACAGTAGACTGTCAGAGTACTAGTCAGTTAGTACCCTGATAGTCTACTGTGTTGACCCCTTCACTAAAACTGACTAGTACTCTGACAGTCTACTGTATTGACCCCTTCAGTAAACTGACTAGTACTCTGACAGTCTACTGTATTGACCCCTTCAGTAAACTGACTAGTACCCTGACAGTCTACTGTGTTGACCCCTTCAGTAAACTGACTAGTACTCTGACAGTCTACTGTATTGACCCCTTCAGTAAACTGACTAGTACCCTGACAGTCTACTGTGTTGACCCCTTCAGTAAACTGACTAGTACTCTGACAGTCTACTGAAGCTCTAACCTCTGAGACAATACACTTTACATTCTGGATGACTCCTCAACACAGACACACTGTCTGTCTGTCTGTCTGTCTGTCTGTCTGTCTGTCTGTCTGTCTGTCTGTCTGTCTGTCTGTCTGTCTGTCTGTCTGTCTGTCTGTCTGTCTGTCTGTCTGTCTGTCTGTCTGTCTGTCTGTCTGTCTGTCTGTCTGTCTGTCTGTCTCTTTCTGTCTCTCTCTCTCTCTTTCTGTCTCTTTCTTTCTTTCTTTCTTTCTGTCTGTCTGTCTGTCTGTCTGTCTGTCTGTCTGTCTGTCTGTCTGTCTGTCTGTCTGTCTGTCTGTCTGTCTGTCTGTCTGTCTGTCTGTCTGTCTGTCTGTCTCTCTTTCCGTCTGTCTGTCTGTCTCTCTCTCTCTTTCTGTCTCTCTCTCTTTCTGTCTGTCTCTTTGTCTTTCTGTCTGTCTCTTTGTCTTTCTGTCTGTCTCTCTCTCTCTGTCTATCTGTATCATATGCATAAAGATATGATGAGACGAGAGCTGAGTTATCGATTAACCACCTGATGAGAGACTCTACAGGGGCACTTGGCCAAATGCTTGATCATAGGCTTCAGCAAACACAGAGACATGTGGGGAGGCGTACCCAATGGTCATACTGGTTTAGTGAGTCCAGCAGATCAGAGGCTAGAAGGGATGACCAGGGATGTTCTCTGTTTAGTGAGTCCAGCAGATCAGAGGTTAGAAGGGATGACCAGGGATGTTCTCTGTTTAGTGAGTCCTCCAGATCAGAGGCTAGAAGGGATGACCAGGGATGTTCTCTGTTTAATGAGTCCTCCAGATCAGAGGCTAGAAGGAATGGCCAGGGATGTTCTCTGTTTAGTGAGTCCAGCAGATCAGAGGCTAGAAGGGATGGCCAGGGATGTTCTCTGTTTAGTGAGTCCTCCAGATCAGAGGCTAGAAGGGATGACCAGGGATGTTCTCTGTTTAATGAGTCCTCCAGATCAGAGGCTAGAAGGAATGGCCAGGGATGTTCTCTGTTTAGTGAGTCCAGCAGATCAGAGGCTAGAAGGGATGGCCAGGGATGTTCTCTGTTTAGTGAGTCCTCCAGATCAGAGGCTAGAAGGGATGACCAGGGATGTTCTCTGTTTAGTGAGTCCAGCAGATCAGAGGCTAGAAGGGATGACCAGGGATGTTCTCTGTTTAGTGAGTCCAGCAGATCAGAGGCTAGAAGGGATGACCAGGGATGTTCTCTGTTTAGTGAGTCCAGCAGATCAGAGGCTAGAAGGGATGACCAGGGATGTTCTCTGTTTAGTGAGTCCAGCAGATCAGAGGCTAGAAGGGATGACCAGGGATGTTCTCTGTTTAGTGAGCCCTCCAGATCAGAGGCTAGAAGGAATGGCCAGGGATGTTCTCTGTTTAGTGAGTCCTTCAGATCAGAGGCAGTAGGGATGACCAGGGATGTTCTCTGTTTAGTGAGTCCACCAGATCAGAGGCAGTAGGGATGACCAGGGATGTTCTCTGTTTAGTGAGTCCTCCAGATCAGAGGCAGTAGAGATGACCAGGGATGTTCTCTGTTTAGTGAGTCCTCCAGATCAGAGGCAGTAGGGATGACCAGGGATGTTCTCTGTTTAGTGAGTCCTCCAGATCAGAGGCTAGAAGGGATGACCAGGGATGTTCTCTGTTTAGTGAGTCCATCAGATCAGAGGCAGTAGGGATGACCAGGGATGTTCTCTTGATAAGTGTGTGAATTTGACTATTTTCATGTCCTGCTAAGCATTCAAAATGAGTACTTTCGGGTGTCAGGGAAAATGTATGGGGGAAAAAGTACATTATTTTACTGACTTATAAAAAACAAGGTAATGTGCAGTAGTTGAACAGGATGCTCTTAAAAACAGTCCTTAAAAAATAATATATATTTTATTTTTGTAAAATCAATTAGCAATCTATTATGAAACTGGACATTTATTGTAAGCAAATCTGTTCTTACAAAACAGATAAGGCCTTTATTCCAGACAGAACAAGACGTCACTGTTGCAGCTGAACCAATAAGTACTGTAGCACATCTCAGACAGCAAACAGGGGATGTTATCGAGACAATTCCCTCCTGTCGGAAACCACGGAGATTTACAAGCAGGGGGTTTATTTGTGGAGAGACAGAGAGACAAAGAAAGAGCAGAGAGAGGGGGAGGGAGGGAGGGAGGGGAGGGAGAGAGAGTAAGAGGGAGGGTGAGAGAGAGGGAGAGAGGGAGGGAGAGGGAGGGTGAGAGAGAGAGAGAGAGACAAAGAGGGAGCAGAGAGAGAGAGGGAGGGAGAGGGAGGGAGAGAGAGGGAGGCTGAGAGAGAGACTGAGAGACAAAGAGGGAGTAGAGAGAGAGAGGGAGGGAGGGAGAGGGAGGGAGAGAGAGGGAGGGTGAGAGTGAGAGAGGGTGGGAGGGAGGGAGAGAGAGAGAGCAGAGAGAGAGATGGGGGTTAATAAATGAGAAGACAAATTGTCCCGTGAGGGAAGCTACAGTAAACAGCACCATATAACCTCTGACCTTTGTGGACCTCAGGTCAAACGCACAGTGCAGATATTAAAACACCGAGAGTAAACAGCGCCCCCTGATGGTAACGGTTAGTTTTGCATCTCTCATGTGGAATACGCTCAACAGAGGAAAAACCAGGAATACATGTTTCCTTCTCTACAGTGACATCTAGTGGACAAACACTGCTATCACACTACGGACCAAGGAATGGTGGCCAACTCAGTCGATCACAAAGAATTCAATATGATTGATAGTAGCGATCTCAGTCCCTGCTGGCTGACATGATATCAGGACACTAACAATCTGTCTGCTGTCCACTGAGCCTGAGGTTTGTTGGATACAGTTACACAAACCATGTGTGCCTCAACACCTCACCTCCCTCCACACAGCCTCAACACCTCATCTCCCTCCACACAGCCCCAACACCTCATCTCCCTCCACACAGCCTCAACACCTCATCTCCCTCCACACAGCCTCAACACCTCATCTCCCTCCACACAGCCTCAACACCTCATCTCCCTCCACACAGCCTCAACACCTCATCTCATTACACACAGCCTCAACACCTCATCTCCCTCCACACAGCCTCAACACCTCATCTCATTACACACAGCCTCAACACCTCATCTCCCTCCACACAGCCTCAACACCTCATCTCCCTCCACACAGCCTCAACACCTCACCTCCCTCCACTCAGCCTCAACACCTCATCTCCCTCCACACAGCCTCAACACCTCACCTCCCTCCACACAGCCTACAACACCTCATCTCCCTCCACACAGCCTCAACACCTCATCTCCCTCCACACAGCCTCAACACCTCATCTCCCTCCACACAGCCTCAACACCTCATCTCCCTCCACACAGCCTCAACACCTCATCTCCCTCCACACAGCCTCAACACCTCATCTCCCTCCACACAGCCTCAACACCTCACCTCCCTCCACACAGCCTCAACACCTCATCTCCCTCCACACAGCCTCAACACCTCATCTCCCTCCACACAGCCTCAACACCTCATCTCCCTCCACACAGCCTCAACACCTCAACTCCCTGCCTACATACAGACTCCAAATCATTGGCCACTTTAATAAATGGATCACTAGTCACTTTAATAATATTTACATATCTTGCATTACTCATCCCATACGTACAGTGGGGAGAACAAGTATTTGATACACTGCCGATTTTGCAGGTTTTCCTACTTACAAAGCATGTAGAGGTCTGTAATTTTTTTATCATAGGTACACTTCAACTGTGAGAGACGGAATCTAAAACAAAAATCCAGAAAATCACATTGTATGATTTTTAAGTAATTAATTTGCATTTTATTGCATGACATAAGTATTTGATCACCAACCAACCAGTAAGAATTCCGGCTCTCACAGACCTGTTAGTTTTTCTTTAAGAAGCCCTCCTGTTCTCCACTCATTACCTGTACTAACTGCACCTGTTTGAACTCGTTACCTGTATAAAAGACACCTGTCCACACACTCAATCAAACAGACTCCAACCTCTCAATGGCCAAGACCAGAGAGCTGTGTAAGGACATCAGGGATAAAATTGTAGACCTGCACAAGGCTGGGATGGGCTACAGGACAATAGGCAAGCAGCTTGGTGAGAAGGCAACAACTGTTGGCGCAATTATTAGAAAATGGAAGAAGTTCAAGATGACCTCTCTCACCCCTCTCTCACTCCCAACCTCTCTCTTCCCCTCTCCCTCTCCCCTTCTCCCAACCTCCCCCTCTGTCTCTCTCTCTCTCCCCCCTCTCCCAACCTCTCTCTCTTCCCTTCTCCCCCTCCCTCAACTCTCTCTCTCTTCCCTTCTCCCTCTCCCCCCACCTCTCTCTTCCCCTCTCCCTCCTCCGTCTCCCAACCTCTCTCTCTTCCACTCTCCCTCTCCCTCTCCCCCCACTTCTCTCTCTCCCCCTCTCCCGACCTCTCTCTCCCCTCTCCCCCCAGTTCTCTCTCCCCCCTCTCCCGACCTCTCTCTCCCCTCTCACCCCACTTCTCTCTCTCTCCCTCTCCCCCCACTTCTCTCTCTCCCCTTCTCCCGATCTCTTTCTCCCTCCCCTCTCACTCACTCTCACTGTCCATGTGTGAAATATGAAAGCATCCCCAGCATGCCACCCCCTTCCTCCCTCCCTCTCGCTACCCCTCCTCTCTCTCCCCCTCTCTCTCCCCCTCCTCTCTCTACCCCTCCTCTCTCTTCCCTCCTCTCTCCTCCCTCCCTCTCTCTACCCCTCCTCTCTCTCCTCCCTCCTCTCTCTTCCCTCCTCTCTCCTCCCTCTCTCTACCCCCCCTCTCTCTTCCCTCCTCTCCCTCCCCCTCCTCCCTCCCTCTCTCTACCCCTCCTCTCTCTCCTCCCTCCTCTCTCTTCCCTCCTCTCTCCTCCCTCCTCTCCCACCCCCTCCCCCGCACTACTTTAGACCAGGGCTCATAGAGTTCCATAGTACTCTGGTCAAAAGTAGTGCACTATATAGGGAATAGGGTTCCATAGGGCTCTGGTCTAAAGTAGTGCACTATATAGGGAATAGGGTTCTATAGGGCCCTGGTCTAAAGTAGTGCACTATATAGGGAATAGGGTTCTATAGGGCTCTGGTCTAAAGTAGTGCACTATATAGGGAATAGGACTCTGGTCTAAAGTAGTGCACTATATAGGCAATAGGGTGCCATAGGGC